>NC_060171.1:16286720-16362187 GCF_021292245.1 Micropterus dolomieu | reverse complement strand
GATGCAAATTGACACCATGTTTACATTGGCTGCTTGTGAGGACTTAAAATGGCCTCCTTCCCTTCTCACACACACACACACACACACACACACACACACAGCTCGGTAAATATTCAGCTAATGCTCTGTGGAAGTGAGGATTCAAAAGCCACCGGATGAGATGTTTTTAGAAGCACAGTGCTCTTTCATGTACCAACATGGATCCATGGTGAGGGTGTTGTACAGTGACTTGTGACAGCAAAATGTTGATTTTTTTTATTATTTATTATTTCTTTCATTTCCTTTTCTTCTCTGCAGCTCAAATCGAAATAATTCCCTGCAAGATCTGTGGAGACAAATCATCAGGCATCCATTACGGCGTGATAACATGTGAAGGCTGTAAGGTAAGCGTCAAGAGACCGAACTTGTTTGTGTCATGGGAAGTAGTGTGTGTATGTGAGGTACAGGAGAGCCGAGAAGGGGAAAGACAGGGAAAATTGAGGACGTAAAGAAAGTTGCTTGCTAGGAAAAAACGTTTGAAAATGTTGCTGAAGTTTTACGATGATTTGGAGAGGGACTGCGAAGTGTAAACACACAGAACATGATCGTTAAAGTGGTCAAGCACCACAGAGGACATCACAGAAAACCACAATTAGTAGGACAAAGTCATTCCTTTGCCTTGCTCTGCTTTTCCCTCCCAGGGACATGTCTTTTCACATTTTTTTTGCTTCTGCTGCAGCCTGTTCTTCTTGAAATAAAATGATCAAAAGGAGAGTGCTTTGAATTATAGCAGATTGTTGGCTGTTTGCTACAGTGTTGCTTCCATTGAAGCCGCCTTTTGTACTGTTTCAAATGCACCAGCCATTCACAGTGAGGAGAATTTTGTGCTTAGAGTGGATTCTTGTCCCTGTGCTTGTCACCAGGCACATCATTAGCATTCCTCAGCCAGCCTGCACCTTTGCTGTTTGCTCCTGTGTGTGTGTGTGTGTGTGTGTGTGTGTGTGTGTGTGTGTGTGTGTGTGTGTGTGTGTGTGTGTGAGAGAGAGAGAGAGAGGGAAAGAGAGGGAGAGAGAGGTTCCTTTTAGCTGTTCTTCCCAGTGCTCCTCTCCCTCACACAGGAGCTGGAAGGACCAAAACACTAAAGAGTAAACTGCTGAAATCTATCTTTAATGATTGCTAATTAGTCCAAGGCAGAGAGGCCTTTAATGATATGTGCAAGTACAAAAGTTTGGACCATAAATCATAGCATTATTAAAGAGTGCTGCTTGTCACTGGCAGTTATAGCCTGTTTCCATAATGGCTTCCATTATAAAGGAACTTGGCAGCTGTCAGCTGTTTTCTTGTAATTAAACAGCCAATGAGCAGCTAATTAAGACATATGTGTATGGAGCAGTAGAGTGGGGCATGTTAATGATGTGCTGGAATCAATTCATTAAGTCAAAGGATGAGGAATCCAGTCAGTGTACATTCGCAATACTTTAGCACTGCACATGCCAGTGCTGCATTAATCAACACTAATAACCCCACTGAAGAAAGATACCATCCACTGTTATCATTCCTGCCCAAACACACCACCCTCATGCTGTACACACTGGTGAAATACAGTGCTATTTGAATGCCAGATATTAGAGTGTAACAGCCAGGACAGTACCATCACAGTAGTGTTATTACCTAATCTGTTTGGCAGAAGTAAAATGAAAATATCCCCACTGGGAATACAGCAAATCACTGTCAATCAATAATGAATTTTGTTAGCACTAAAAGACATGAATTGATCCTTCAGTCCCAGAACATGATTCCACCCGCAGTGATTAATCCAGTAACTCGAGGTGTTTCTATGGTACGTTTCCTGTGCAGGGCTTCTTCAGGAGGAGTCAGCAGAGCAATGCAGCCTACTCCTGCCCTCGTCAGAAGAACTGCCTGATCGACCGTACCAGCCGCAACCGCTGCCAGCACTGCCGGCTTCAGAAGTGCCTGGCAGTGGGCATGTCACGAGATGGTAAGTGCTTGATGGAGGAGGTGGGCGGCTAGAGCAGGGTTGCATGGTGAGTAGGGAGAGGTGAAGAGCACAGGTTCAAGCCCCTGTGTGGGCACGAGTCTGCTCTGCTGAATTGCCTTTGGACCATTGCTATTGGGATGCTGTTGTCTACTCCGACCTCCCTACGAAAGCCGAGCAAGAGGGGAAAGAAATTATTGATAGTGTATATTTAGGGCTCATTATTTATTACAAAAGCTATCCAGGAATTTGTCCGTTTATATCTAAATTCTTAAAAGAATGAGTGAAGACTGGATAAAATGTTAAATTTTAAAAACTTACCGATAAGCAAGAGGAAGTTTACTGTAAACTATGGTGGTCAGCATCTTCTTGTGGCAGGAAATGCAACTTCTCAGTAAAATGTCCTGCTCCTGGGTACAAATTTGGCAATTTTTCAGAGAAAATCAGTAAAATAGATGTGCCAGATGTATTTCTCCTGAAATAGTAAAAAAAACAACACCATAACTCTATTGCAACAACTAAACACATAGCTGTTTTTCACTAGCCATTAACACCTGTGTGTGTTACTTTCTGTTTATCATTATTGTTATTTGGTTGTTTATTCATTGCCCCATATTGATGTGTTGCTGTATATTGAATCTTGGTGGAGAGACAAAGAAAACACACACACACTCACAGATAATGAGTGCCATTATTCTGAAAGAGACACAACAGACATATCCCAAGAAAATCGTGACATGAACACAAGACGTCAGTCTATGTTCGTTGTCTGCCAATGGAAGGTGAGGGCTTTGTCTGTGAGACTAATTTGTTGCTGTGATAGAAACTCGGTTTGATGAAATAGGAGGTTGTTAGAGGTTGTCATTAGTGCTGCTGCAGCTGAGATGCAGTAATGGGAGCACACAGGTGGGGATGTGTGCTGGAGGGCTCCTGCTGCGCCATGCTGGTCCAGACTGGGCTGAGCTGAGAAGATTATATCAGGACAGAGCATATCTATTATGTTTTTTTTTTTGTTTTCTTGTAAAACACACACAATGCATACAGACAAGTGAAAACCTGAACATAGAACCTGGCACATCTTTATGCACACTACTTTGTATAAATTCAGTTACATGCATACATAATCATTAATGTGAATTAACACATAAGTACATTAGCACTTATGAGTGCCTTTGCATAGGCACACACATTCTTACATGCATACACACCCACACACACACACACACACACACACACACTCACACGCACATACACACACTCTCAGGACAGACGAAGGTGACTCTTGCCTTCACTCAACACACCAGAGCCCATCTGCCCGCACCCTCCTCTGCGTCGCTCTACTCATTTTCCACTGTGCGTAGACAAACACACACACACACTGTGACCGGCTGACATACTGCCAGGCCCCCAGAACTCTGGCCAAGGAGTCTCATTCTCAGCACCACTGTTTAGTCTGGAAACCTTGAAACAGGAGGCAGCAACTTAGCCTGTCTCATGTTTGAGTGACCGGTAAGCTGTTCACTTCTCACTCCTGCCTCTATACTTATGAAGCTGTTCATTTTTGTGATAATCTCTGTCATTACTGATCCCTCCCAAAATTTGGAGATTTGCTTTTTTTTTTTTTACTCAGTGTTATCTAAGTATACTGTACTGTACCTCAGTCTAGTGGAGAATGGAGGATGATGCTAGTTGCAGGTGTCTTTTGGTCTAATAGGAACAAATGACTTTAACATAGATTAGAGGTGTGTTACTGTGTTGTCAGGGAGGGCACAAATTGACAAATGACCACAGAATGTTGTATACAATTTATAGCAAGTAGGGAATTAATGTATAATAATTTTCCTTGTTGTCTAAACAAGTCATTTTGTCTCAGACTCCAATGCCAAGATTTAGTTTTTCTTCAAAGAAGCACAAATTTATCAATTCAGCTTGTTCCCTGAGCAATTCCACTGTTTCAGGCATTTTCTAGACTGGGTAAGCGAGACTGCTATATTAAAATTTTTGAAATAACACTTGGTTCTTATTGAAATAAGTCTATTTGTGTTGGCAGTCCACCCCACTGGTAAGATTATTTTACTTATTGGAGAGTAAAATGTTAAGACTCACCAATATAATTAACAAAATGACTCAGTAAAATTTAAATCACATTTGAAAGGATGTATAATTTCTTAAGCAGTTGAATATCCACCCATTAACTTCATATTATTCTGAGTTATTATCACATATTTCTGGAACTTATTTAACTTATGAAGAGACACCTTCAGGTGCCACATATAGAAAACAAACATAAACTAGCAATTCAGTAAAATTTGTTTGTGATGTTTCACTAGAATCTCACATATCTTTTGTCCTGCTAATCACAGCGGTGAAGTTTGGCCGCATGTCGAAGAAGCAGCGAGACAGCCTGTATGCTGAGGTCCAGAAGCACCGGCTGCAGCAGCAGCAGCGTGACCACCAACAGCAGCCTGGAGAGGCGGAGCCGCTCACACCTAGCTATGGCCTCTCAGCCAATGGCCTCACAGAGCTCCATGACGACCTCAGCGGCTACATGGATGGTCACACCCCTGATGGCAGCAAACCAGACTCGGCAGTCAGCAGCTTCTACCTGGACATCCAGCCATCTCCTGACCAGTCAGGCCTGGACATCAACGGCATCAAGCCGGAGCCCATCTGCGACTTTGCCCCTGGCTCTGGCTTCTTCCCTTACTGCTCCTTCACCAATGGAGACACCTCCCCCACCGTGTCCATGGCTGAACTAGGTAAGGAGCAGGAGAGAGGCAGGGGGAGACAAGAGGAAAGACAGCAAAATGGAGGAGGGGGGAGAACAACTCAACCGTGGGGCAAACGACACAAAGGTTGCTTAAAATAGCAGGAGGTTGGAGACTCATCTCCAACACTCATTAAAAGAGCCTCTTTTTTGTAATTAGTTTCCATTAATTAGGGCCAATCAGGATCCAGCAGGGCAGGTGTCTGGGGAAATCATTTTTTTAGGCTCCCCTGTGCCTAGGAACTCCTTTTAACAGATGTGTTTTCAAAACCATTTAAATTCTTATACTCAATATTTCTCTCAGAGAAAATGTGACCTTTGTTTCAGTGAGTAACGTGGCGCCCCTCCTCCTCTCCATGCATTTGTGTCATAACTAGATTGGCTTTGCCTCAACCTTAAGTTATGAGCTTCCTGCAGGCAGTAAGAGGAAATGTCAACAAGCCTTTTCCCAGTCAAAAAAAAGCCCACGCGTATCCGCCTCTCCTCTTTGAAAGCTCAGTAAATAAATCATCTTTTCCTGTGGCATATTTCATCAGTGAGGTCTTCCCTTTCACACAGCCTTGTGAATAACATTCAGATCTCAACTGTGATCTTCTGGGTTTGTGACGATGGTTGTAATTGCAGAGCACCTGGCCCAGAACATTTCCAAGTCACACATGGAGACATGTCAGTACCTGAGGGAGGAGCTGCAGCAGATGACCTGGCAGGCCTTCCTGCAGGAAGAGGTGGAGAACTACCAGAGCAAGGTAGCTAGACAACAACCACGACCGGGCCTGTTCTGGCCACCACAGCAGTTACAGTAATCGAATCCATTGTTTTAAAGTAGATAACCCATTCTTTGTCCTATCTGTTCTTAGCCCCGGGAAGTCATGTGGCAGCTGTGTGCTATCAAAATAACAGAGGCCATTCAGTATGTGGTGGAGTTCGCCAAGCGCATCGACGGCTTCATGGAGCTGTGTCAGAACGATCAGATAGTGCTGCTGAAAGCAGGTATGACAGCCTGTCAACATGGCCTGCTGCCGTCAAATTCACCACCACCACCACCACCCCCCCTGGCATTGTCACAAGGGCGTAGCTGACCTGACTACACAAAGCCCTCTTCTTCACACGCACAGACAGTGTCACAGAGAAGGGACCCTACCCTGCCTGTTTCCTCTCTCTGTCTCGGTTGCTCTCTATTTTCCCTCCGTTCATTAAATACATAGCAGGGATGGACACAGCATTAGATAAGCAATGTGTTCCTGAGCTCAGATAATACTCATCATGATGGCTGCCATTTCGCTCTCTTTTTACCGGACACCGGCGATGTCTGCTAATTCCAACTGTTCTCATAAAGACTTACTTCCAGAATATTAAATGCAGCTATGGCTCCCTGCACACTGTCACCTATGTTTATGCATAAATATAAATGTTCACACAGATACAAACAAACCACTCATGCAGCAAACAAACACCTCTCCTGGGTCTTTCCTTGACTATTATTTACATTGGCACAGCCAATATGAATAATGAAATAAAGACTGAGATCCCTTGTCAGACATGGCATTCTAAAACAGTTGAATCTCCCTTAGAGGCAGTAATGGCTTCTGTTACATTTTCTTGATCCTCTTATTCACTCCCACTGAGTGGTACAAATTGCAGGATAGAATAAATTTCCTACCTATCTTACTAAATAAAGGTTGAATGAATAAGCACTGTCACTACTGAATGAAGCGCAATTTTTATCTGGCATGTCATTATGGAAGAATAGCCTTCTGTCTATGATATTATTATCTGCAGAGGTGGAGTTTTTTTTTCCTCTGACGGCAGGCTTCTTTATTTCAAAGTGGTTGTGTTATTCATGCTGTAGAAGAATAGCACAAAGCACAATCATGTGTTTTGCATCCCTTACTGATGTGTAACTGTTAGGGAAAAACAAGAAACAAAGCTCAGATTCTGCATCTTGTTCCTGTCTGTCTCCACAGGCTCTTTGGAAGTTGTGTTTGTCAGAATGTGCCGTGCCTTTGACTCGCAAAACAACACAGTTTATTTTGATGGCAAGTATGCCGGACCTGATGTGTTCAAGTCATTAGGTAAGTGGAGTGGGTGTTATGTGTGTGGGTGGGTGTGTGCATGTGTAGGGTATTTCTGAGCAGTGCACGTTTGAATGAGTGTGCATGTGTGTACTTGCATGCTGCTGTGTTTGTGTGTGTTTCTTACAGTGTCTTACTCCTTCCCTTGGTATAATAGCCAAACTTAGAGTCAGCTGTTCTGTTCTACACAATGCTGAAGGCCTGGAAGCAAACACTGAGCACTCATCCCTGCCTCACCTGGCATTGCTGTCTCTGCAACGGTTATTTGTGGTAGAACAGAGATGTTAGTGCGGCTCTGCTGCATATGGCTCCTGTAACTGTGGAATAAATAAAGCCAGACGTAGTGTCTTCAGGGAGAGCGCTATCAAAGCCATCACTGATATACTGATATAAAACATCTCAGGCGAAAGCAAATAGCATTTGTGTTTGTCTGCATTTATGTTTGACTGCCATGACATTAGGAAGACTCTCCACCATGGATTTTCTTGCATTTCCAACTGCTTTTTGACCAAAAAAAGTAAATGTGTCCCATAGTGACAGTGAAATAGCTGAATTGTGTTTCTTGGTGTAAGTTTACCATTCCTTGTAACTCCCTGTTTGCATGTGTTTATGAGTGAGAGTGTGTATCTATCCCAGCTTCGAGATCCCCACTGTCCTGCGTGTTCTGTGCAGAGGGGTTGGCAGCGGGGGGAGGCAGAGTGATGGGCTTCCCGAGCCGCGGTGGCATCCGCCTGTCTCTTTCTATCCACGATAATTGATTTAACTAAAAGCCTCAATAGTGACCTCATTTTGGCTTGCATAACACCACCCAACTGCCAAAAGTGACTCGTCTGGGAGGCAAAACTCAGTAAAAGCATTGCCTGTTCTCCTTAAGACGCTCCCATGTGCTGTCAGCATGCCGCTCTTTTTCATTCCTTCCCCTTCCTCTCCCCTCCCTGTGTGCCTCTCTCCCAATAAAGATCAAGAGTGAATGTTGTTCTTTGGTCTTCCTCATCCTAAGCCCTCTCTCTATGTCCTTTGCTGTGGCAGGCTGTGACGACTTGATCAGCTCCGTCTTCGAGTTTGGGAAAAACTTGTGTTCTATGCACCTGTCTGAGGATGAGATCGCCCTGTTCTCCGCCTTTGTGTTGATGTCTGCTGGTAGGTGTCACTCACAGTGCAAACGAGAAAAAAAGGTAGACACGCATTCACCACGACAAGGAACGCTGCCGCTGTTGCCCTCCTCCACCTTCTCTATCAATTATTATCTTATACATAGTAGCACTGCATCATTACTTTCCACATGAGCCAAGTTGACTGTTAAGGCCCATACGTGTGTTTGTACAGTAACAAAAAGTGGCAATGATTTGCCTTCCAGACCGATCCTGGCTCCAGGAGAAGGTGAAGGTGGAGAAACTCCAGCAGAAAATCCAACTGGCCCTCCAGCACGTCCTGCAGAAGAACCACAGAGAGGATGGTATACTTACAAAGGTACAGTGCGATGCAGTTCAAACTCCATCCATTATCCCTTAAAGTGGCTGTCTGCTAGCATGCCAAACCCTTGTAGCAGTTTAATCTCCCACTGTTTAGAATCTTTATCCACATGCCATCAACCATTTTTAGTGCATTAGATTAAACCAACACAGATTTAAGGGAAAGCATTCATAATGTGACATGAAATGCATTTTTATCGGTAGAGAAGTGGCAATTTATCAGTTGTAGCAGCTCCATAATGTGAAGTGTCAAGTTTTCCTCGCGCCTTAGCACTTGTCTCAATATCTACAAGTCTGTTTGCCCCTGTGTGAGAGGAAATACACTGTAGGGAGGAATGTTTTTCACTACCATTGCTCCATGTCCTTGCCTCCCTGTGAATCTAAACAGCCTGTCTCCTCTCTCTCCACAGTTGATATGCAAAGTGTCGACACTGCGAGCGCTGTGCAGTAGGCATACAGAGAAGCTTACAGCTTTCAAAGCAATATACCCAGACATTGTGCGTGCCCACTTCCCCCCCTTATACAAGGAGCTGTTTGGATCAGACTTTGAGCAGTCCATGCCCGTTGACGGGTAGCAGCCCTGCCAGGTGCTAGTGTGCCCACCGTAGGGGAATGTGGAGGAGGAATCTGAGACACTTTATTGGTGCCCTGCACAAACCAGAGCGGACAGATGGCACGCTGTTCAACTTCTTCTTTTTACGTCAGAGGGGAGGGCGTAGGGAGTTGATTTTCAAGGTTTACTCTATTGAATTTAGTTTTCTTTGGAAGGCTTGTGGGACCCAACACCCCATGGGACATGAAGAGGAGCTAGGGACAAATAATTTCTGTCTGGTTGAACTTGACCCTCTTTTGCGTATTTCTGACACTGAGCACATGATTCACTTCATTACAGTCATTGATTTTCACCAGTATTTATTGCATCGCCATTATTGTGATTTATCTGTGCATCTGACTTGTAATCAGATAAACAAATAATGAGTCACTTTTTGAATAAAAATAGCTGGCGATGTTTTCAATTAGAAGATAAATTCATATCAGTATTCTTTCAGATTTTACTCCCCAAAATAGTTCATATTCAAACCTTTAAACAGTCTTTTTCCACAATCTGCTTCATACACTATATCCCAAACCAAAATAAAATACCTTATAAATGCGCACATTTTGGTCAAGTTCAGCCTTTTTTTTCTCTCTTGTGTTCAGTTGTATCTTTTGGACGCAGTTCCAGGAATGAAAACTCACAGCGACTTTGAGGGAGGGTCTGTTGGCATGGTGATGCAATTGGCACCTCTCTATGGACAATCGTTAAAAAAAAAAAAAAAAGAATTCTGGTAATTCTAAACGCAATGATTTTAGCTGTCAAAGACTCCATCCACCATTGTTGCATAGTGAAATCATGTAAGGCCATCTGCTATTAATCCTTCTCTGGACAGGTGCCCTGGAGAAGCACAGGGCACCAACACAATGAAAAGGGTCCATTCCACCTGTTTTATAATGTACTACAGGGTATATGGTCATAAGTACTTACTATACAGAAAAAAGTAATGTTTATAGAATCTATTTTAAATAACATGTATGATATTAGTAGTTAGACCATTCTTAATTGTTGAATTGATAAGGCACTTTTATTTCCACCTTTCTTTAATTTAAGACTTGTATATTTACCTAGTGATGTGTTGCATGTGCACAAGAAATACAAGTTGAACCATGGTCACAGAGGCTAGTCCTGGGAGCTGCAGATGATACTGGTCTGGAAGTGTTAAGGGCTGTCTGTTAGGGTGGCTGGCGTGGCTGCTAGTTGGTGAACAAAGAGGCATGGGTAAGGAGGCAGGTTAGAGAAGCTCTCTCAGCTAAAACAACTGCCTGCATGACACTTGTCAAAATGTAGCTCTGATATTCCTTTTAGCGAGGATAGCACACATACATTAACAGCCAGCAAACTTTGAAGTGATGTGCGGTCTCATGGCATTCTTTTTGTTTGTTATGAACCAACCTGGATGGAGCAGCAGTTGTTTAAACTGTTTTTAAAATACCAGAATACAGGAAAACGGTATTGCACGGTGAAACATTTGCAATGCACTAACTTTCGTGTTTTTTTCATATACTTTCATCTACATATTTGGTACTAATGTTACTGTGAAAAACCTCACGTATTATGTAAAGAAGGCCTAAAGGAAACAGAAAAAAACAGACTTTATCTATCTTACAAATCAGCCTTGTGGTTGGAATAGGAAGAACACACACAGACTGTAATCCAATTGTTCCATCTAGTGGAAGGTAAAGCTACAACAAGCAAGTTAACAGCCTTGCTGATATGAGGTCTAAGCTAAAAGCACACTCGTGAGCCTCTGTCAAATTTTTTGCTTTATCTGCCTTCTCACCGCAGCCTCAGCCCAGCAACGCCACAACAGGACATAGAAGGAACAGTGAAGGGAAAGTGAATATTCAAAGCCTTGTCTGGTAGTAAAGCTTCTATTTTTGTAACACGTTTTGGTTAACAAACTCATGAAAGAGAGCAAGGGAGAGAAAAAGATGTCAGGTAGCACTTAACTATATTCCCGCAATAATTAGATTAGCTGTTGTTTGTACGATTAGGGGAGAAACATAAAAATGGTAGGACAAGTGCTATTTTCAGAATGCTTTGTTGTTGTGTTTCTTGTTTTGTTGAGTGTGTCTTTCTTGTCAGTGTGATAGTAAAGTGGTAGAAAAAACCCTGGATGTGCCAAACAGTAGTTGTTGCTTCCGCTTTCCAGTCTACTCGTCTATAATGTAGAATGGATTCCTAAGACATTCCAGCAATCTCAGTAGCGGCTTCTAGAAATATCTTTTAAAAAGAGGAAAAAAATGAGAAAAAAATGAAAAAAATGATATCCCTTTAGAAACCCAACAAATCATGATAATACATCTGTCACCAACCGTTACATAGAATCCTGTTGTTTGTCTTTTGTTTTCTGCTTGCACACTATCATTCCTCTGCCGTGCAATTTGTGCAAGGCGTTAATGCCTTGCGCTGTCACCCCTCAGGGAAGAGTTTCTTTTGCGCTTTCTGTTTTGAGAGGACATTTGTTTGTACTCATTAGCTTTAGTTGATGTTTTTGTCAGGGATGTTCCATGAGAAGTGGCTGAAATTAACATATGAATATTCATCACTGAGTGGTTCAGAATTTCACATTATCGATCTCCTGAAGGGGCCTCCGGCCACTCAAAGACCACTGCGCCCCTGCGGTCATCGCATTTGTAAAAACAACAAACCCCCACCACTTTTACAAACCACAATTTTATCAGCACACAGCATATTCTTGTTACACATACACACACAAAACAATCTGTTTTGGTTTCAAATGGTGTCATCAGGGTCTTTAAAAATGATAACCCTCTTTGTTAGAAAAACCAAATATTCTTATGCAATACTAAATCTGTTGTGTTTGGGTTGTAGTAGATATGCTGTACCTAAGTAATAATCTCTGTTATGATCCAATGCTATTTGGATATGCACAAGCCCTCTACGACTAGTAAACCTCAGTCTCCCAGCAAAAGAAACCCAGTCTGGAACACTGCTAGACAATCCAGGTTGAGAGGCCCAGTGGCCCGGCAAGAGCAGCGAAGAGGATGAGGCGCGAACGCTCAGGGAGGTACCAGGTAGACCGAAGAAGCAGCTCTCTTTCCTCTGGACAGTTGCAGAGCATTTGATTAGCTCTTTTGTGAATTTATGAGGTCTTTAAAATCTCTTCAAAGCACTCCATTGATAAGACGAGGTGGCAGAGCACATTGAACATGCAGTAGTACAGCGTTTACTGTTATAATTAAAGAGATGAAGATTTGGCCGATTTCTTGTTATTTGTTTGCACACAAAAAAATTGGTTTCTTCTTAAAAATGATTCCGTTTTCTTAAGCTGTTGTAATATTGCTTGATATATTGGTCACATAAAACAATTCAGTATTTTCTCACATATGATCAGCTAAGGTCTACCACCAAAACCAGTTCTTCTCTCTCATGAAGTGAAATCTGTTTTTCATTGAAGTCTAAATGGTTTAAGTGGCATGTAATGTGTTCTACAAATATAAAACAAGCAATATGCCTTGTGTTACAATTACGGGTCTCTACAGTGCAGTCATCATCCTTTTGAATTGACTTTATCCTTTCAGTGGACTCACACTGATAAGGTTTACTTTCAGTCTAGAACAAAAAGTAATAAAACCCCACTACTCTGTTTTCATCTCCTTATGAACTGGTATGGTTGGCAGGATAGCAGAAAATGGTCATCAAACACATGGATACTTGTGTCTAACTATAAACTGCGCCTTCACACGGGCCTGTAAATTGATGTCCTGTATATTCTTACTTGAGGTATCCCAATTTAAGTAAGGGATCGATGCTAAGTGTGCTATTCAATCAGTGTGTAGTATTCAGTAAAATGTGCTGGTCCTTCTGTCTCTGCTCTGTTGTCTGTTTGTAAAAAAGCAATAGTGTGTGTGCGTGTGTGTATGTGTTTGTTCTCACAGTGTGTGAATAAAATAAACCCCAGACAAGGCTTTAATAATTACAGAGGAACAGGGTTATGTGGACGAAGAGGTTGATTTTATTTTTGACTTTTAAAAAAGAAAAAAAGGGTTTTTGGAAACGCTGAGCTTGATCCATCCATAATAGGTGTAGGTTTTTAAAAAGCATGACATAATGTCTTCAACAATTCATAGGTCTGCAGAAGGCTGTGAGGCAACATTGACCAGCTTCACAGTGAAAACGTGCATTGCTATCGGTTGGGACAGCGCGGCCACAGCCTGGGCTGAAATGAATTCTGGACAGCAAATTGTGAAAATTAGTCTTCTTGGGACCGTAAATTGAGAAGATCAGAGTTATGTCACGCTTAAACGTTGTGCTGGAGTGTCGGTGTGTTACCCAGAATTATGAGTCAGTCGTCACATTTAAACAGAACTCATTTTCCAAAGCACAGCTGATAAGGATTTATGATTAAAAAGACGTTTAAGAATATAGTTTAAAAAAATAAATAAAAAATGAACAGCAACTTTTAGCCATAATCGAATGTCAAGCAATAATATATGTCTGTGTATTATTTTTGATTCTTTTGTGCATAATAGTCTTTAAACATCTGCATGTAAATACACCTCTTATTTATCACTTTTTGGTTTTGGTTTTGGTTTTATTTTGTTGTTTGTTATTTTTATGTTTCATCTGTATATTTGACCAGTTCTGTTCCCAGGTGGAGAACTAAGAACTTGACATGGCCTGTATGCTGTATATCTTATTTTCTCTCTTTCTCTCTCCCTCGTTCTCGGCTGTTTATTCACCATATTTAATGTTATTATTGATCACATGTATAAAGGTAGCTTTGTAATTTCTGTCTGTATAGGTAAGAGGAAAATACTGCTACTAAGGCCTACCCAGTGAAAATATGTTCCTGTTTATCAATTACACCATACTGTACGATAACTCGGTTTCTAGTTTGCTTCCCTCCTTTAGGATTAGTTTGATAGAGATAGGATGTGCTCTGACATTTATTTTGTGTTGCCCTAATGTGTGGTGCTAGGTAAGTTAATTTTGTGAACAAAGTATTGATTCCTACGCCTGGCAGCCCTATTAGTCCATTCATTTCATTGCATATTAATGAATTATTGATATTAGGACTCAATAAATAATAAGGATAATGAAAATGATAGTGGAAAAAATTACCCAGCTGGTACCTGTATCAGTGTGCTAGTTTTGGGTTAAGGCACTTATTTCCTTCTGACTTATAGCAAAGCTAGTATCTGCTAATTAACAAGTTATTTAAGGTTGCTTTTCTGGTTTGTGGAAAAATGATAATCAAACTGAAACAGAAGTATTGTGTTTTTTCTTTGTCTGATTGTAAAAACCACTCACTGAGGCTATAGTTTGTCAGGTGTTAAGATACTAAATATTTACCTCTCTTGTGTCTGCATAATTCTTAACCTGATGCAGGGAAGTGGTGCTTGGATTTTATTAAACAGAGCCTCGGTATGCTTTTGTTATTCCCCCATTTTAGACTATCCTGAAAGTGGTTTCTTCAGACCAGTGGCATAAACCCTTTGCACCACATGAAGTGTTACAAATGTACATGAAAGAATTGCCATTTGAGGACAAAGTTGACCTTTTCTTTCCACTCTGTAGCAAATATAAGTGAGAACATGCTTGCAATAATACACAACGTATCACACTGAGTGCCTCTCGGTGTAACAAGATGCATACATGGTTTTGATTGTCTTTTTTTGTGGTTTTCCAGACGTGTACTGAAGTGACAATGTATTTTGTACATGAGGATGAACTCTCACATGCTTCAAATGTTTTTCAGATTCTTTCTTTATGTGATGTTAATCCTTTCCACTTGGGTTGATGCGCTATGTTAAAGGAATTCAATGTATAGATGGTCTGTTCAGAGTGTACATGTCACCCCTCACCTTATTTGACAAACATAACTATGAAGTTTGTTTCATGTTGATCTTGACTGGTCAAATAAATGCTCAACGATAATATTACAGAAAAGTTCACCTGCACATTGGGTTTTTTGTTTGTTTGTTTGGAATAGGCAAAAACTTACAGGCAATCCACATTTCTTCACCTTCTGTTTGTTTTATATTTTTTTCTATTTCACCAAGAACAGTAGATTTACTAATTCATTGTATATGAAGTATTTGTATGTGTTTGTTAAAGAGGCATACAACACATCTGGATTTCTTTCGTGTTCTGTGTTCAATGTACGCTTAGTCAGTTGGGGTAACTTAACATGAAGGGTGGGCAGAGCACGGGTGGATTTTCTTTCCATGCAAAAGCAGTACAAATGATGGGCAAGCCGAAACTATTGTGTGGTTGTCACAAATTTCTAAGTCACACGTTTGCTACTGATGTTAAAATGGGGGGACAGATGATCATGTACCTTTTTATCCAGCTCTTTTGAACTCTCTTTAGCAGGTAGTCTATTCACAAACGTAGTTTTGCTCCTTCTTGTCTGATTCTTAAATATGAAAATAAGTATTTT
Source organism: Micropterus dolomieu (assembly GCF_021292245.1). Lineage (NCBI taxonomy): Eukaryota > Metazoa > Chordata > Actinopteri > Centrarchiformes > Centrarchidae > Micropterus > Micropterus dolomieu. Next base: position 16,346,894 of record NC_060171.1, on the reverse strand, counting down.
GATTCATTTTGTAAATACAGCTGTAAAGAAAAATAAGAAATTTAATGTTGTCTTTTAAATACTTTTCATTCTAATATGAATGTTGTTATATTGTACTTAGAAACTGTACCTTTAATATTACCTTTATTAAAAGTGCATTGGACACATCGATTTTAGATGTGCTTTATGTGCTGTTATCCCATAATAAAATTTACCGCTTGTAATGGGCTTTTATTTCCTGACTCTTTATCTGTCTCTGTTGTGTGCTCTCTCCCTAGCTCACTCTCTCTTAACAGAATTAATCAAATTGCATATTTGTTATTTATCAATATCAGTCTCAGTCTAACTGCACTAAATAGTTTTCAATATTTAATCAGGGGTGGTAGCCTCACTCCACTGGAAACTATTCTCCAACTTCTATGAACAAATAATGTAATTTGATTAGTTATGTAGTTATATAATACTTACATCTAAATCTGCAACTGGCAATGAAGAGTTTTGTTGTGACAATTTTTAACTACACACTGAGAAAGATTTTCAGTCCAAGACATTTCAATCTAAGACATATAACTGTTCATATGCACATGCAATATGAGAACTGAATTGTAGTGGTCATGATGACATTTGGATGAGATTTAAATTCAGATAATTATTTGATAAGATCAAAATCAAAACAGAACAGCAGTCAATCTAACAATTTATAGCACTCACAAACTTGGCAATTCTTTGTAACAGGTTGCAGTTCTGTAGTTTCTAAGCTTTAGGGGGAAAATGTCTATTATTTTAACGAATGACTCAATTTCCCTGCAAGGAAGATTAATGTTTCATCTCATATTCCAATGTGCATTACATTGGCCACTGTGGTGTTATGAACTGCAACGTGATAAAGTTGAATTTGTGTGAATATTGAATTATTTTCCATATGTACCCATCAATGTAAACTCCCTAAAATATTTACAACAGTGTCATCATTTTATCATTAGACTGATGCAAAATATAAAGCATTAAGTTTAATACAGTATTTTCCAGTCCTCCCTAGTGCTGGAAAACACTATTGTGGCCTGCAGAGTCAGATGGTGTCGGTGGGAAAACAATCTTATTAACTTCTCTTTTAGATGGGCTGGAGGACGGGTATTGAACACCAGAGTCAAGCTGCAAAGATATATTTTCTTGTTTCATGGACCTATTACACACACAGCGAACAGGCAGATCGACTATGGTGAATGTCCGGAGGGGGGCAGCAATGTAGGCAAAGCGCCTAAATATCAACATAACTTCACCAGACGAAGAATGTCACCTGTCAAACCATTGCTAGCTGGCTAAAGCTAACTCGCTTATTTACAGTAGCTTCAATTCCGTCATTCCTTCGGACCGCTAACGTTAGGTACTGACAATAATGGAGCTGGTATGGTAAGTGTTGTGACAATTCAACTAACTTTGGGCTAGCTAATGTTAGCTAACAAGCTAATTAGCGTACTATGAATGAGAGTTGTGTTGTGGCTGGCAGCTAACCGAGTTATGCTAACCAAACGTGAGCTTCTGGTATGATAAAAGCAGGCTCTGAATAAAAAGTGCGCTTAACCGGACAGTAATTACCATTATGAAACCGTTTTTGTGGCTACGCATATTCACCTGGAAGACTAAACGAGAGAACTGCACCAGGTTAATTTTAGCTGACAAGTGTTCAAGTTGCGTTAATGAGACAGGAAGTTAACGATAAATTAGCTAGCGTTAAATAAACGCAGAGCTTTTTTAGTCAAACGAAATGTTTAACGAATAAATAAAAAATTTGCACTATAACGTTATTTATTTATATTTTAGCTAAGCCAGATAAGTATCCTATTTGGGCTAAGTTAGTTAAACAATAACGTTACTGTTAGTCAATTATTTAAATGAAAATGTAAGTTAATGGACATATTGCATCTAACATTGTTTAGTTTACAAATATAACGTACTGTTCCAGTGTAAGGTTAATATAAACATTGGCATATGTGCTTTTGCTTCAGGACGCTATCCTATTTATATGTGGCCGTGATGTTTTTTTTATATACAGTCTATGGATTTAACGCTACAATTGTGCACATTACGTTACGATAACGTTAAAGTTGGCTTGTATTTTGAAGGTCGGAACAGGATGTTGTATGTATTCCACGTGACTTCATAGTGTGCACGTTGGACAAACGTGTACTTGGATAATTTCGGCTAGGCAGTGTTAGAGTTACTCTGTTAGAGTAAGTTTAGTTACTCCGTTATCAAGGATAACGGTATGAAATCGTTTGAAAGTCCTAGCTAGGTGACAGGTGAATTTATTCTCTCATATTTTTGTACAAAATATAACAAACACAATAATGTATATCTTTACATGTTCTTGTTATATTTCATTTAGACAAAGAACTTTGCTAAAACAAATGAGGACGAAACTAAGAACATGCATGGCACATTTTAATTGTGTCAGCTTGATGTCACCATGATCAGCCACCTAAAAACAAGCAACTTCATATCACATGGTACAAAAATATAAATAAACCAAAAAAAATCAAAGCATTTACAAGGTCTAACTAAGACATTTTTGCTAATTTTACATAGCTAATTTTACATATTGTAGACCAACTGCTTAAAACTTAAATAATTTTAGCACTAAATATAGATGTATTGGCAGTTATATACCTCCAACCCACAGCTATTTGTGACTTTAATGTGTGTTTAGTTAGTAAAGAAATAAACATTAATACCTGATGTAAGAGCCATAATAAGAAAAGCAATGTGTAGATATATGTTGTAATATAATATTTTTTATATATATATATATATATATATATATATATATATATATATATATATACATATATATATATTCTGGAAAATGTAATATTGAATGCTTGCTGTTGCTAATGTTGATATTGTAGAAGCTAAAATATTTTTCAGATGCTCTTTGTATTGATGACATCATGGCCAATACCTCTCAGTGGGAGTTGTTTAGTCCTCTGAGCAAGACAAGCTGAGACAAGACTGAGAAATAACAAATGGATCTTGTATCTTTTATTTTTTTAAGTAAATATTTTGAAATACAATTGCCAGTGCCTGAAGACTCTTTTCATGTCAAACTCATTGCTATGATAGAGACATTAACTTACTTAGTGGTATATTTGTGGAAGAATAGAAAAGAATTCTGCTACACCCGAGTCGTCCATTAGATAGGGTAATTGTCATTTATAGTGTGCACTACAACAGCAACACAGAGTAACCAATTAAGTTGCATGTCCATATAATGTGTCCCAGTACAAAAGCAGGGCAGTGCAGAAAGCATTATACATGTTTGGGTACAACACAGGCCCTCTAATATCATATATGTTTCTCTTTTTTAATTAAAGGGAGGACCCTCCAGTCCCTGACACTCCTTTCTTTACCAGAGATCTCTATGAGAAATATTCCCTTGCACCTAATATCAGAGAACTGTGGGAATTTCTCCAAAGGTATGTCAGTAAATTAACATATTAAGTAATACATGATTTCGGGTGCATTTTTACTGTGTTTTTAAAGGCTTACTAGTGAGTGTTTATCTGACATGTCTTTCCCCCTCCTTTGCCAAGTCCTGTAGAGAATGCTGACATAAAGCAGGAGTGTGATGCCTCTGGCTCACGCTCCAAGGATGAAGCTGCAGAGTTTAAAGACAACAGTTGCATCAGCAAGGAAGAGTCCTGTTGTGATAGTGATGCAGACAATGCTGCGGAAGGTGCAGAGGAATGTAAGGACACCGGAAAATCAAAAGTACAGCTCAAGCAGGTTGAGATTGAGACGGATGTTGCTTATCCTGAACCCAGACTGCCCTTCCCCTGTATGTCCAGCCTGTCCAGCAAAGAGCAGAAGACATATCTTGCCATTTTGATGAGTAAGAAAACAAGGGAACCTCCGCAGGTACCAACATTCCCTCCTTAATGATATTTTAATCTTGCCAGTCGTTGTTAAATCACTTCTTCAAATAATCTTCTGTAAAATTTCAGAGCTTAAAGGCACGAGTAAACAATGAAGTGATCCAGTTCATGAGGTACCTGCAAGATGTGGCCAAAATATGTGCTGACGACTACAACTTCATATCACAGGGAGCTATGCAATATTCAGAGGTACTAATACTACAACGATTGCACCTGTCATCAGCTCTGTGAGATGTATGTTCATAAGTTAAATTAAAACATAGAGTCATAATTTGTTTGTCAGGATTTCTTCACGGGCTGTTTGGAGTGCATTAAGACATTTCCCCAGCTCTACCAGATCCATGAGATGACTAGTCTGACAGGGGGAACATTCAATCCAGGGCTGATGCTGGCCTTTGAAAAACAGCTGCTAATCATGGTAATGTACTTTTGAAGGAGCTGTTCCAGCCCCAGGCGTATAAGTATATGAAGTTGTAAACCTACCTATTAAAACATACTGAAGTTGCTCATAAATGCCATTGTCCAGTTTTCTATTGAACTTGGAAGTGTCTAATTGCAGAATCAGTCTTTTGTACCCTTTATTTCTCCAGGGCAATGTGGATATTACAGACCACAAGATAGTGCCTGCTGATGCACAGCTTGCATCGGATTATCAGAGTGTTTCATCAGAGCATCCTCCAGCTAAAAAAGCTAAGGACATGCATGCTGTAAGCAATTGTCTCCCTTTTTTAATTACTCCAATAAAGTAAGTCACAAAGATGTTTTACTGCTAGAATGGGATTCATGACCGCAGGTCTATTGTAACTCCATTTCAGATCTTGCAGTTTTCACAAAAGACACCAGAGGGTGTTCATGTCTTGCTCAGCAAAACCAGTGCTACTTTTGTTTCTTGATGGCAGACAGACCTGTGTTTGTTTTTACTGATACAGTAGCTGTTCTGGTATGACCTTTTCTACATGTTTTTGTCATTTATGTTTTTGTCTACAGACAATCAGCAGTGATCGTAATGCAGAGAGTCTGTGTGCTCGTTATGAGCCTCACGTGTGTCTGACTCGAGATGCCCTGGTCAGGCTGCTAGACAACCATGGCCCTGACTTTGGAGAGCAATGGGAAGTACCTGTCTGGATCAAATTAAACCCAGGAAAAGGTACAGCATCATCATTCGGTTAATCAGGATACTTATGCTGGAAGTTGGTTTAATTAGGGCCAATTTAGACTGCATTTCAAACGGGTGAAAACAATACATGCCCTCTCTTGTCCCTTGTGTTGCTGTTAAGTTTGAGCTATCAAATCTTGGCAAAATTCCCCCACATAGTTTAAATGCACCAAACATGTGCTAAGTTAGATAATGACCCCAGAGATTTACCTGGCTACATTAATGCGAAAGAATAATGTAAGTAGCAGTGCGTATACAGAGAAGGTAGTAAAAACAGAAACCTGCACCATTTTTTTTTTACATTTCTTCTCCATAAAATGAATAGAATTTTCACAGCAGCAATAAAAATGTATCCATGTGGTTTTATCTTGCTAAATAGCAATAAAAATAGGGGGAAAGCTATATAATATGGAATGCTTCTTGGCTGACATGTTTCAAAGTTTAAAAACAAAATAGAAGCATCAATACGTATGACATACTATATATTGCATCCACTTTAATTATTTCACATTGACAGTACATATAAAGATTTTGCAATACAGTCCGAGTCTGTTTTTTCATATTTAGTGAAAGTTAGTGAGTTTGTGAAAGAAAGATCATAGACTGATGCAGAGATCAGATGACTCGCAGTGTGTAATGACATTGAATGACCTCATGGTGGCACTGTTTCACACATCCTTTATTTCATATCTCCTTTACAGGCAGTAGTCAGAAAAAGACTGTGTACATAGACTCACCACTCCTGAAGACTGAAATGACAGTGAGAGAGAGGAGTCATATCTACCACGAGGAGAGTTTGAAGCTTTCCATCAAGAAGAATGGAAGTAAAAATGTGTTCCACTTAATGACGGAGCTTCCTGCAAATGAGCAGAAACTCTCAGCGGTATGTCGACGCGCAGATAAACTTGGTTTATTAGTGCTATCATGTTATATGTGGTCGGTCTTCATCAGAACCGTGATTCTTTTTCTATCTGTTGCTAAATCAGGAGACCTCACAAAGAAATTTAGTGTCTTTTGAAAACAACGGTCTGGACTTTGAAGTGGACCTCGCTGACCTGGAGACATTTGGAGAGACGACGTGCATTAAAACCCCCAAGATGCAGAAAACACAGAATGAGCAGGATGCACTTGTTAAAAGTCAAAAAGCTACAAGTTCCCCGCCTTTAAGTAAGACTAAAAGGTCTAGTCAGCATCTGGTTAATACTAGCAGCAGTTCCCAAGAAGAGATGAACACCTCATTGACAGATATAGATGATCCAATAATAGAGGAGACAACTACTGTACCAAAAAGTGAACAAATGAGACGGGACTCTGCTCAGGAAAGTAACGGACACACTGCTTTTACAGGAGACTCCGATGATGAGAAGCTAGTCATTGACGACTCTGTGTCTCCAGATGCAACACAACCTAAAGCTAAGACCACGCCATGCTCTGCAGACCCCCCGATTACCCCCATTTCTGAGTCTGTACCTGTAGATTCAGAGTCTTCCCCTCAGAAAGTTACAAGACAGAGGCGAAAATCCAAAAGAGCAAGGGTATCTGGCGACCAGCTGGGTGAGATTCTGCGCATGCAGACAGCAATGTTCAACAATGCCAGTGACACAGCCAAATGCTCCATATCCCAGGAGACTAACTCACCCACCCGATGTATGGGACCCTCAGTTCACTCCCATTCAATGTCTCTGGTTAAACCCTGCGTGTCCTCATATTTGGAGAGAAACCAGAACCAGGATGGAGAGACCTGCGCTGCTCATGAATCTGCACCAGTGGTCAACATTACTACTACAGAGCACAAAAGTTGGTGTCAAATTGATTTTCTTTCTGTGGTTTTAAGTTGTGTCTTTGTGCTTAATTGTCATACAGTACATGATTGTCCTCCACGCAGAAATACTGTCAGATGACCTGCAGGCTGGTGCAGAAGATGAACAAGATTACGAGGCTCCAGGGGAAGGCAACCTGCTCTATAAGCTCTACAGTCTGCAAGATTTGCTGGTCATGGTGCGCAGCTCTGTCTCACTGACCCATACCAGAAAAGTAGGCAGCAGCCAAAACCAGGTATACATGTTGGTCTGTACACATCCTCCGGAGTTTCATTTCACATATTTAAGTATAAAATTAGTAAATGCAACAGCCCTATTTCTATCCTTTGTTTTCTGCCCCAACAGTATGTGCCAGTGCATGTCTTGCCCAAGCTGGAGTATCAGTTGAGTTATGGTGTTGAGTGCCTAAGCAGCAGTGAGGCTTGCCAGCTGTGGACTGAGACATTGCTCCACTCCAGCACTGTATCCTACATAGGTAAAACCTTTTATCACTTTTACCTGCAATCCTGTTCTTTCTTAATTCACTGAAAATAAAGACAGCGATGTTCCCAAATTGCTCTCAGTTCTAGTATAATGTGGAGTGTCCCTCTAGTCTTTCATTTTCAACATAACTGCCAAGAAAATAGGCAAAGTAACATATATGTGGATGGAAAAAAAGGGAACAATCTCTTCTCCTTCCCTCACAGGGTTTAGTCCACATGGCAGATCCTCCCACAAACCAATGGAATAGTCTTTAGATGACTCACCGTCCTGCTGTGACTGTGTAGTGATTAAGTTTACTTTGTTGCCATAACTACAGCCACATATGATTATGGGGAATTACAAAGAACGCATGGTGTGCCGAGCTCAGCTAAATGCTGTTTTGAACTTGAGTTAAAATCTTATCCATAGCCTCATGATTCGGGGAAAGACCCCTTCCTTTTTCTGTACTGCTTGTGTAGGTGTTGGCTGGGAATGTACGTCATCATTTACACAGCAAATTATACCCCTTTCCAGTTTGTTAGCATGGCTGCCATACTGGTCAGGATCATCAGCGTTACTTTTGGTACAGCAAGCTTGTATACGTGTTCCTTCACTGCTGTGAATAGCTTTGCCAGTAAGTAGATGCAAGCAACCATGTGTCAGGCATCTAAACCCTAGATTTTTTTTTGAAAGATCTTCCAGTCTAACAAAGGACAAAGTGTCTTAGGTTACTAGGTTGCAGTAGTATAAGAAAAGGAGTAGCCAGTAAGAAAACAGTGATAACATTCAAGCTTATTCAGCTGATACAGTACTTCTTTGCTTAGTGGTAGTAGTTCATGTGGTTTATCATGTGGCATTCCCCATTGTGTATTTATGGCTGTGGTTGCAGAAGGAAGGCACTGTTGAAATAAGCAGGCATTACAAGCTGGAGTGGGAGGCAGCAAAGGAGACAGGACCAACAAGCATGTCTTACCACCCACTCAAGCTTATAACAACGCTGGCAAATCATCACAGACTAATTACTTTGTAAGCACTAGGAAAGGCATTGATGATGAAGTGTAGCTCTTGATGTGCACACTCATTAGCTCTTGTTCTTTTCTCAGTGTATCTGTCACCCTCCCTTTCTGTCTCTGTAGCTCACATCAGTGCGCACACATCAAAAGTAGCTCTGCTGAGAAAGCTGCCTGACGACTGGAAGCAGAACATCTCCTGTGGGTTCAAGTGAGTTGTCGTTACAACAGATGTGTGCAGATGATTAGGATTAATCAAATCACTCCTGATTAGGATTAATCTAATCACTCCTGTATGATGATGCTACTCAAGAGGTTGTCATCTAGAGATACAGTCAGTTTATCAATAATCCAAACCTTTTCATCAGTGCTAGCTATCATCACTTCTAGTTTTGTCTTCAGAATTAGTGTTGAAATTTAGATCCATACCAAAGTAGATAACTTGGCAATGTCCCTTTTCCGTCCACAGGCCATCCAAGTCACTGAATATTCTGCACCACCTACTTAAAAAGCTAACTGGGTAAGTTGTTGAGGACATTCATTGTCTTAGTTTTGTTTGTAGATTTATTAGTGTTGAGCTCCCGCAGCCACATTTTACAAATTTATTTTCTTGTAAGACTTAACAATAAAACTGGGCTGGCTTTACATATTTTAATTTAATGAATCAGTTTTTCATGAACTCATTGGTCCTAATACAAGTACTTATTTAATGTGTAAAAACTATAAAAATGCAAATGTATTAAATTAATGTGGTTTGACTTAATATACAGTCCACACTTTGCGAAGGGTTGGGTCTTCTTAAACTTCATTGTTTAGTTGGACAACATCTGCAGTTGAGTTGCCTGTGCAGATCTCTCTTCATGTTCTGTTTTAAGATGATGAAATTATTGTACAGTCATGTCTGAAAACCTTGGGCTAAAAATATGACGTTAGTGTTCCTTCATGTTTGTGTTGGAGGTTTACACAGTCGATTACTCAGCGGCACTCAATAGATGTGTCACATTCTGCTTTCTTAAGGCTCTGTTCACCTACGTTCCAGTCCGTGTGACAGGAAGCGAGAAATCTTTCAAAATGCTACAACATGTTTCACTGTGGATTTTGACTGTAACACACCCTCAACGACTTCATGTGGTTGTGTAGGTTAGAGGAAGGACGGTACCTGATTGCACACAAGGCAGGGGAACCATTTGTGACCTTATTAAAAGCGACCAATGGGAAAGTGAGTCGCGGGGCGTACAACCTGCAGCAGGTCCACAGCTCTGTCCCACAGCCCCCGACCCCCAGCCTCGTGCCCTGGATACCTGTTGATCCAGCCGTGGTCCTGCCCTTCCACCAGAAACACGGCCGTGTCCCCTGCACCTTCCCATTAAAACCCTTCGAGGTGTGTACTACCATAGTTACTGCATTGATGGATGGAAATGTAAAAGAATATCTAATGGCATTAGAGGTCATGAATGACAAATAATGGCAATGATGTGAAAGCCCAGGAAGTTCGTGCGCGCGCACACACACACACAGAGGGATTCTCAAAAAAAAAAAGCCAGCGTACCACTGCATGGTTTACCTGCACAAGCTCAAAACTAACAACAGGGACGAGAGCATAGTAAAATTAACAACAGGTTTTCTGGTGTAGACCCTGAGACATTTGGTGGATGCCTGTCTAAAATTCCACTTAGCAAAGAACTAAAAGAAGTTTTCATCTGGGCATTTGGATTATCAACTGATGTTGTTACTTCTGAGAATGACAAATAAAATGTATATTGTTTTTGAATTTAGCCCCACTTATTTAAAGATACAACCATTTTACCTTTGTCTTATCCTGCCAGTCGGCGAAAGATGGGTCATCGCAGTCCAACAACCATGGAGCTGGGCAGTCAAAGAACAATTTGAATGCAGGAGGTAACAAGAAGAAAAAACAAAAGAAACGTGCAGCCAAGCGTAATAGGTATATTAAAAAGCTAGTTCAGAAGTCCATTTAAAATCCTGTGTGAAAGGATTTAATATGATATGAATGAAATGTCATTAATGTCATAGATTAGGTGAGTCAAAAGAGGAGCTAGACCTGTACTGTTAAGAAAAGGAAAGGAAAGAAAACCACTAACAATGTCTATCATTTCATACTGGAAATACATTATTACCTTTTATATAAATGTGAATGTTGAAGCACTTTTACAGTATATAATCTATACCATGTATTTTTGTTTTGTTCAGAGACATTTTTATATTTTCTGTCAATTAAGTTTTTGTGAAAACCGATCAACAATAAACTTTTGTGCACAGACTGTTTATAACTGTTTATTGTCTGGACTGTTGATATTATCTATCCCCTAAAACTCTGAGCTGCCTTCTTTGCCTAGCTTCCTGTGGTTTCTTGTGAAATAGGGTGGAGTCATAAGTGCAAGGAAAGGGAGGGTGTGTGAGTTGGGAGGTGAAAGGGGAAGCCTTTTTCAGGCTGGAAAGTTTAACGTTTACACCCATTCCACTAAAACATCGCCTGGACAAATCTCCCCAACGTTTACAACGTAGGTAAGTTCAGTGAACTAATACATTTTAAAGTGGACTACCTGAATATGTAATTTGAGTTAACTTCACTGCAGGAAGGTTGAAGGGAAAATTTCAACTTGGAGTCATGACAAAGGATTTCCACACAATTTTCATTCAATTTGTGCAAACATGTTTTGTTGCTTTTTTTTTCTTGAGTTTTGGTGAAGTACGAATGGATTCGTGCTCTCCTGTCTCTAACTTGTTTTTCTTGTGTGCATGTAAATGTTCTCCGTTGTCAAGCCAGTAGCATTTCTTTCCAGGGTGTGTCTCGGGGGTTGCTGTTAAGGATGTGTGTCAGACTGAACAAGGATTTAAAAGTGTGCAGGATCTAACCATTTTACTAGAAACTACTCTGAATGTGAATATGAAGAAAATAATCATATAAGACGTGAAAACAAAGAAAAAACTATTAATTAAATGGATCAAGTCTTTTGAAGTGATTTGTGTGACTGCTGTACCAAAAGCAGAACTAAATTAATTTAGTTACTCTGCTTTTGTTTAGAAGACCGTTCCTTAGTGGCTCAAGTGATTATATCTTGAGACAAAACAAACATGACCCCTTGCAGGGTTCTGCTCAGACGTGTCAGTGATAGGATTACAATTTGGTTAACAAGATTGTATATTGTTGACCATTTTGTCACCTTTTTCCAGGACAGTCAAAATGGCTATGGTATCAGAGTTTCTGGGACAGCTGTCTCTCAACATTGGGGTAATGTCATACTTCTTTATAATGAAAACTTAAACATTACATTGTGTATGGTAGATACATGGCATACTGTTCATTTTAAGATGGCATCAGTTTTTCTCTCTCACTAATTTGCTTCCCATCCTCAGTCTGATGAACCCACATTCCCCACTGTGGTACCTGCTGTGAACTTTGACCCTGACAGAGATGCTGCCAGAATAGAGACCGCGATCAAAACCAAAGGCAAGATGCAGTACTGTACATGTTGCTCACAAAGAAATCAGTACAGTGTTTCTTCAGCTTCTCCCTACAGATGAGTAGCTGGTATTTGTGAGTCAGCATCCTGGCTTAAAGTGTTTTGACCATGCTGGAACAACTCCAAATCTGTGCCTCGGTGCTGGCAGAGCTCTGTTCTGGCCACTGCTTGAGAGCTATTAGCAGCGGTCTGACCACTAACTCTTCAACAGCCCACCATTTTGTTGTAATGAAGAATATGTTCTGTGTGGAGTGATGTTTCTTTACTAATGAGGATGTGAGGTGGGATATACCTGTCAACACACCACGTGTTGAAGCAAGCCAACTTTGCAGCCAGGCCCTTCTAACAGTTTATTCTTAAAAATATAAATATTTGCATTCCTTTTATCTCTTCTGATGTATGTAATGTGCATGTTAACATTAGGAGTGGATGAACAGACCATCATTGACGTCATAACAAAGCGGACCTACTCCCAAAGGAGAGAAATCGCTTTCGCATATGAAAGGAGGGCAAAGAAGGTACAGTGGGCCTTGACAGAAAATCCAAAAGACTTCACAGCTCTGAGGATATGGTGGTGTTTACGGTTAGGTAACAGCGTTGTATTTCTAGGACATGATCACAGCCCTGAAGGGAGCGCTGTCTGGATCTCTGGAAACAGTGATCCTTGGACTGATGAAGAGCACGGCCCAGTTTGATGCCACAGAGATCAGACAATCGATCAAGGTAAAGGACTCCCATGGTATCAGTGGTGCTCAACATCGGTTGATTCCATTGAAGGGTTACACTGCCCTCTACTGGGAAAATGACAAAACTTGCCTTTTGCTGCAGCCTGATCAAAAATTTTAAATGTGTATGTCTTTAAGTGTCATGTATAAAAAGTAAATAAAACTTCTGTCTCTTTCAGGGCTTAGGAACAGATGAAGAAACGCTGATTGAGATTTTGTGCTCACGCAGCAATGATGAACTAATGGAGATCAAGAAGGTCTACAAGGAGTGTAAGTCTAAAACATCCTAGGCATTCATATACAGGGCTGGAAATGTAATATATGTATAATGCCTCACCCATAGACTGCTGTCTGCTGTCCATACACTGTCAGGCTCCCTCAGTCCATCAGAAGTCTTGTGTCCTGTCTTAAATGTTGCTGAACTAGAAATGCAACAGCTGTGTGATTACTCTGCATGTAGAGAGAGCTATATGCCTACGTCAACAATATTACTTCCCACAGTGTTCAAGAAGGACCTGGAGAAAGACGTGGCTGGTGACACCTCCGGGAACTTCGCTAAGCTGCTCTTGGCTCTGGTGCAGGTGAGATTTGTCTGTGCCTGTCTTCATGATTCACATAACGCAATACAGTCGTCACTGACCTGAGAGGTGTGTCTTATTTCTGTGCAGACTAAGAGAGCAGATCCATCCCCTGTTGTAGACTATGAATTGATCGATGAAGATGCCAGAGTAAGTTGCCTATTTTCACTTTTTCTGTGTGGATTATAAATCCACTTAAAAAGTATCGTTTTTTTACAAGTTCAACATTTCTGTAATGTAAATGATTCCAACCATTAATGTCTTAAATTGTTCTTGATAAGGTATTTGATATAGAAGCTGTTTAAATATGAACTACTTATTAACTTACAAGTTAATTACTAAGATAATTACCATGTCAGTTTTTGCCAATGTTGTACTTTACCCCAGAACATGCACATTTTGTGTTCTTGAATTTTACCAAACAACTAAATGACACTGAAATGTCCAAATGAGTTTGGAAATGGGTAGTTTGGTAAAATTTTGCACAGGTGATCATTTTGTACTAAGTCATTGCAGGCTTAGTGATGCCCTCATGTTTAAAATGAGCATCACCAATCTTATGCCACAAGTATGGTAGTGTTTATTGGTATTTCGTTGATTCATCTCAGGCACTCTATGATGCTGGAATAAAGATAAAAGGAACTGATGTGGCGACCTGGATATCCATCATGTCGGGGAGAAGTGTACCCCACCTGCGAAAAGGTAACATTGTAAAACTTATTCTAAAGTCGTGTGGATTTTTATTTGTCCTTAATCATTTGTAAAATGTACCAATTAACTACCAGTTAATAATTTTTCTCTCCTTGTTAGTGTTTCAGAGGTACAAGAGTTACAGCCCCTACGATATGCAGGAGAGCATTGTGAAGGAAGTTAAAGGAGACTTGCAAAAGTCCTTTTTGGTTCTAGGTACATCTTTTATCAGTAATTCATATTATTAATACAGGCAGTTATTATTATTGTTAGAATTGACAATGATAATAAAAGGATATTATCTGAAGTAAATAACCCTGTAGGCCAGGTTTCGTTTTATGAATCGTATCAAAAATACAAAAGAAAATCACCTTTCAAATACAATATGTATTATCAAGCATATTTATTCTGTTTTTCTTTTGTTCCAGTTCAGTGCTTTGAAAACAAACAGCTGTACTTTGCCACCAGACTGAATGAAGCCATGAAGGTAATTACAGTGCTGCTCTCTTTCTTCTTGTTGAAATTTGGCTATTTTGAGGGCCAAACTTCTTATTTTTTTTCTTTGGAACAGATGTAAGAAGTATATCTGCTTGTGAAAGTGTAATTTTGCTGCAGGAACACAGAATCCAAAGTTGGCAAAAGTCATCTTACAACAGCGTTGCATCAGCTGCAGTAGTTAAGTTTAGAGCACATTCAACTTAAGTAAGTGCTGACTTATGCTTGTCTGCTCAGAGTAAAGGAGCCAATGAGAAGATTGTGACCAGAATTATTGTGTCACGCTGCGAGGTGGACCTGAAGAAGATCTGTTCTGAATACAAGACCAACTTTGGACAGTCTCTGCAAAAGACTATACTGGTAAGTGTATCATACAGCCTGCCCCTGGCCTATGACTAAGGCATCTTCTGCAGCCCCTCTAACCTGCTCTGTTTCTACAGGAACACACCAAGGGAGACTACCAGAAGGCGATGCTCAGCCTGTGTGGACCAGAGGAGTAAAAAGGGCCTCACTTTCCACCAACAACAAACAAACAAACTCTGCAGCAAAAGCCCATTCCTACTTTTTCTACTTAAACATTTGAATGCAACATTCAGATATATAAATGTATCTTTTTGATACATAAAGAATCTGTATTACTGCTTACTTTTGTTATACCAAAACGGCAATAAAGTTTCTTTGTTGGAGGATTGTTCCTTATCTTCCGTGCATCTCACCTCATATGTTCTTACTTGATGTTTGCATAGATGACCATTAGAGTGCGCTATAGCAGCATTAAAAGCAACTGCAGAAAGCTCTAGCTCCTCTGTGTCTCAGGGCCTCATAATATCCAGTACCTGCTGAAGACATGCAGACATGTTTAATTTTTAAATATAATGAAATATTTGATCTCAAATTACATTTTTACATTCCAGTATCATCCTTTTTGAAACTATTAGAAGGAAATTAAGAAAAAGACAAGAAATATGTATAAATAAGTATGGCACAACATGTTTTATTTGCACAAGGGATGAAAATAGTACTATTTTTAGCTTGTGAAATGTAAAGATCGTAGTTAAAATGATTGTGTTTGAATTCAAAACTTCAGCAGCACTATTTGGAAACTTCATGTTCATGACTTTATGAAAACACATTAATGCATGATCCTTACAGAATCTTCATACAAAGGATTATGAGAAATTTTCCTAATTTTCCACTATGAGGTTTCATCAAGATGATTTAATCATTAGTGTGTTTTTCTGTGTTTGTTTGGTGCTAATATTTTAATTAAAAATGTTAATTTTACCTCCGGCAAAGATGATTTGCATATCACTAAACAAGCGTCTATATCCGTGTGTTTCTGCTGTTTAGTTTGTGGTCTCTCAGGATGAAATAACCACCACAGTGTTGTCAAGGCATTTCTACTGAAGTATAAGAAAAAATGGCCCCAAAAGGCAAGATCAGTACTGCTGAACACAGCGATGAGGAAAAGGATGTGAGGGAAAGCGCACGGACTTAATAATCTAATGAAAACAAAGTGGTGTACTGTGGCTCAAAGATCTACTATTATGAGAGAAATTGCCTGATAAAATAATGCTTCTGTCTAATATTTTCACTGGTTGAGTAACTGAGGAGAGAAGTGGCTTCAGATTTTAACAAGGCATTGGATTTATGATCATTTTGTAATAATATTGATGAGAACATTAGCCCTTTGTGATGGTTTATGTTTATAGGCAATAAAAAAATAAAATATAGTGTAAAGTAAGGTAAAACAGTATTTTGCAAAGCGGGTGGTGAGATTTATGCCTGAATATGATGACAGATTAATCTCTGCATCATAAAGAGGAAAGTACCACCATATTTTCCCCTTTTTTTATATGGATGTACAACATGCTGTTCTGTTCAAGGCCAGCCCGTAGGGACCTCCAGCAAACCCAAGGGGAACTCTCTTCTCAATTGAAACGATGCAATTTACTGTCCCAAACGCTGGCACTTCATCATTCAGAGGACTTTAACCCCATGAATGTCAAACACAGAGCATGCTGGGAAGGAGATAGAATACCTCGCATTACCATAACAACTAGAGCCAAATGACAAGCACTCTGAAGCCTAAAAGGTGAAGAATAATACCATATAATCACCCAATAACGTTTGAATTTGAGAAGAGATTTCTGATTACTGTAGGAGGAGTTTTATGTAATAATCCATGATACCGATTAGGAATCAGTGACCATTCCAAGCTGTTAGGTTGCTGTATCATGGTGGTTTTAGGCTGAAAGGTCAGACAAATCCTAAATACTTGTCCCAGTTAGATCGAACATGTGGAAAGCCCGTCTGCCCCACCTTCACCTCAGAGACAAAGCCCAGGCAGCGCTGCAGGCACCTAGCAGCATTAAAGTTTCACAATACAGCTGTGTAGCTGCTGCCGGCCCGCCAGACATACCAACTGCACATTGGGAAGGTATTAGTTTGTGCTTTTCATTAATTCATTGCATTGAACAGAACTTGCAACTTAGAGAACTGACAGCTTCTTAATGTTCCTTCTCATCTCTCTCTCTTTCTCTCTCTCTCCTTGACATCTGAGCCCAGCTCAGAATCTTTGTGCAGAGCACCAAAGGGTGTTTAATTATAGAGTAGGCCACCAAGGTCTACTTTTAATTGTGTGCATCTGTGTGTGTTTGTACGTACGTGTGTGTGTTTGCCTGCAGCTCTATAGGTCACAGGCATACTCTAAATGAGAACTCCTACAGGCTGAGCTGGAGGACCCGCTCCCTCAACACAGCTACAGAGCTGAGAGAGCCAGAGTTTGATTAATATTTTCTTAATTATCATTATTTAATTCAGCAAAACCACAGCTTCTTCAGTGAAAGAGTGGCCTTTGTCTCTGTGATGCTGAATATCCTAGCTCGTTAAGGGCACGGGAGAGATCCTGTATATGGTAAATAAGAGGTTGTGTCTCATGCTGCTGCCCCGGGGAGAGTTGACACCACACTGAAGGACATCTCCTTCTAAAGAATAGCGCTCTGCTGATGTTTCTCTGCTCAGACCGCAGAGCCGGATCCTCCGCCTCTGGCATCGTCAGGCCCGCTTCCTTTTATGAGGCTCAAACTGAGACAACAGTGCAGGCACAAGAGCGCTGTGCACTCGTCATGCCATCAGGCTGCCTCCTTTGTACAGTAGACTGGTAATTGAAACAACATAAGAGAGCAGAAGAAGGCCTGTCTCTTACTTCTCTGGCTGCAGTCAGTCTATCTGCAGACAAAAAAAAGACATCAAGAAGTTTGTAAAAGTGCTTTGTGTATATGCAACATATTTGTGTCTTTGAAGAGTTTAGCTTCTGTCATCTTGAGAAGCCAAAAAGATTGTCAAGAAGGTTATAGTTGATGCACATGAATCTTATGAATCTTCTGCTTCACTTCATCCTGTTTAATACAGTATTTACACATATGGTGCAGCTTTAAATGGATGCTTTGTTATTAATTGTATATTAAATCAATCATGTCTTATACTAGTCACAATCCAGTTTGTTAAAAAGCATGCCTGGAGACAAAACCAGACTTTTATATAGTTTATCAGATCAGCAGTATTTGATGCTCAGGGCTGGACTGGATGCTGACTTTTCTCTTTGCTTGAAGCTTCCTCTCTGTTGCCATTTGCTGAAGGGGTGCGAATACCCTGTGGCTGGTTAACCTACACGCTTTGCATCTATATCCGCTGTCTCCCCTCCTTCAGTTGGCCCACAGAGACGGCCCTCATCCCCTGTGCCTATTCTGCCACTCGCCTGGGCTGCCAAACGTGCAAAAAGGTAATTTTCTGACAAAGAACCAAGCTTGCAAAGATTGTTGTGATCCACTCAGTTTGATCACATTTTCTGACATACATTATGGAAGCACAAGGGTTTCTGGTTTATTGTCATACAGTATGTATGCATACAGTGCGTGCACAGTTTAATCTTTTGATGGGGCTGCGTGGCCTCCAGCCAGATGCACTAATGATAATTTTCTGTGAAGTGGTTGTAATGGTCTGGCCCCAGCCTCAGCCGCTCCTCTGTTGTTTGCACATGCCACTGGATCAGTTTGGGCGTGTGTGTACTTTGTAGCGATGGTGATAATATACCAGCAACTGCAAAGATAAGCACAGTCTTATCAGGGTGGCATATTAATGTTTATTTACATCATGGCTAATAAGATGTGCGCTCTGCAGCTAGGTGAGACAGAATGATGGTGGGTAATTAAACTGCTTTGCTTTAGATGCATCCATTATCCCTACTCAAGCCTGCATACATAATGTAATAATGTAAAATAAGGCTTGTCGCGGTGGATGAGGTGACCATTCAGAGGTTTTTTCATCCTTGGAGCACGATGTAAATCAACATGGTGTGTCACTGCAGACAAAATGTATAGAGATCGGTGCGATAAATTTGGGAATTGTCAAAATATGTATTCAGAAGCGAGTGAGATATGACCCTTTACATAATGCAATTTTGCAAGAACACAAACAAGACTCATTTGTGTTTCGGCGTTTGGCTTACACCCTATAACCTGTTGGGGGTTTGACTAAGTGGGTCCCTAATCCATGTTGTCATGATGCTTAATCCCATCTACTGAAGCCAGGCCCTGTCACCAATGTCCTTGTCAGACTGGCCACTGGACCCTATGCACACACGCAGACACACAAACACAGCCTCACCTTCATGCAAGAGATTGAAATCAGCTAGGCAGACACTCAAGCATGAACCAAATGTCAGCGACAAGCCACAGGGAGAGAAGAGGAGCCCATGTTAATTATTACAGAGAGAAATCATACTATTTCACCTGCAAGACAGCTATCCAGGATATCTGTGGATCATGAAGTCATTTTCTTTTTTTCCCTCCTGGGATAAACCAAGAGGAGACACAATTTCAATGAGTGGGTCTTTAAAAGCAGTGATTAACTTTGTGATGTATGTGTTTTTTTCCCGCACGCTTTTGCTTATCACTTTACGGAACTGTGTTGTGTGTACTTCTCTAAAACGAATTAGAACTACATTATACAAAATGAGGAGGCAATCTATTGAAAGATCAGCAAGTTAGAGAAAACTGCCGAGTTCTTTTATTCATCCAAATGTCATAGAATTACAGATATTGTTTGAAGCCAGAGTGTGAAGCTCTGCCTCCTCTGACAGGAGAAATGCAAAGTTTTGGAAAGGTGTCTACAAATGTCTTCCCCCTGCAACGCTACTCTCTCATTTGATTTTGAACGCCTTCTTCTTCTTCTGACAACACGTTTCCCCTGTGACACTTAACCTTTGGAGATTTCCCATTCTCTCTGATCATTCACTGTTATGTTCATGTTAATTAACCCTAGGGCGCAGCAGAGAGTTGCAAGCTTTGAAGCAGGAGAAAAGGGGTGAAAAAAAGCAAGAAAGAAGTAAAAGGAAAAAATTATTTTGTTGTTTTCTGTTTCTTTATGGCGATTCATTTCCCCAGCCGTGTGAGAGTCTTGGTGGTGCCAGTGAGGCTAGAGAGTGGCGTGGGTGTTGTAAAGGATGGGATATGGTTTGTGCTTACGTTTGTGTCCCTGTCACCGTCAGCCCCTTTCCCTGTGAAGAAGTTGGCCAGAGCAGCCTGACCTCCCTCAGGTGGCCATGCACATGGAAATCAGTTCAAAAATAGAACACAAGATGGTTTTCATAGCCTTCAGCTCCCCCGGGGGAAAAAAAGGATTTTTGTCTATTTCTTTTCATTCTTTTTGGCTCCTGGCAGAAATGGTCTTTTCTATACTTGTGCTTGAAATACACAAAGCACGTTTCTTGGTGAAAAGTGCCACTGGTGGCAGGCAGAGCAATATTGCCTGAGCCCAAAGAATATGCTGTGCATGTGAAATTATTTTGTTAACCATTTCGCTACTTGTGTCTCTTCTATTCTGGTTAGCGAGGCGCTGTTTCTCAGAGTAAAGATCGAGATCCTAGACCGTACAGCAGGATCTAACCTCTGGCCTTCATCTCTCCTGTCACTGGCAACTGTAGGTACAGCTAAAAATACACTATCCACCGCAGTCAGGTGATACAGTACATTACTCTGGCATCTTGAACTCAAAAAGGCTTTTTTCCACTCTTTCTCAAAGGCACCTTTTCTTAAAGCGGCAATGGGTTGAAATCCACCACTCCAAAACAGTGGAAATATTCATGAGCAAGACGAGCCACAGCACAACCAGAGGCTTTTTTCTCCAGGTTCTCGGGGCAAATCTGTTCCTGTGCTTCTATCTGACGCTTGTCTAAAGCACATAAAGACAAAGACAGGAAGTATGATTAGCCATGGAGAATAGAATAGAGTGCAGCGCTCCCTCCAGGATAAGTCTTGAGGTGGGACTGATCAAAGCTATGCCCAGAGACAGAGGGAGACTGAACCAGCACTTTTCCAATGGCTATCTCTGCCTCAAGACAGAGGAGGGGGTTGTTCTATACATATTTCCTTTTCAGCGCCTTTGCTGGAAAGTTGTTAATATTTTGTTAGAGAACAATAGGTTCAGCAATACTATTAGCCCTTTCATTGTTAGACTGTAAACTATAACTGTCAATGTTATAGTGGCTCATAAACTAGATGTTATAAGATTAAAACTCTATAATCTTGAAATTGTGTATCAGTGTCTGAGCAGTATTTAGAAACTAAAATCCTATGAAGGAATGCTTCTTTGGCTTTTTAATTTTGGATTATTTTGACTTTTTTTGTAAACAGCTTGAACCCTCGACTAGGTTTCCATCGCAGTAAATGTCTGTAACCAACCCAGGTTATTATAGTGTCTCTCGTTATCATTGTCTTTTGTATTTCAATTACGTAATACGATTTCAACATCATGGGTACTAGTTACCCATGCTTTAAAATTCAGACTAAGAAATGTTACATTATGCCAACTTTACTGGCTGTCTGTCCTTTCAAGTGCACCCAGTGTCTTTTAGTCAAGGAAAAAAAGAGATGCAGGTATATTCAGTCAGCCTCAGGGTTTGCAACTGGAACTATGAGGCGCCGGCTGATAATTGAGATAGACAGTGTGTGATGAGAGGCCTTCATTATAGATATGTTTAAAGCAGAAGAGACCTCTGTGAGACTAGTTGTATGAAAAGGATTGCTTTGATATCTGGGCCTCAGATACTTATAAGTGTTGTAATGACAGCCGCCTGCTGCTTTGGATTTCATTGTTTTTGTTTTTTTGGAAGTTTCTCCACTATCATCATCAATATTTGATTTTTCTTGATGTCCCCATATGCCTATATACATCCTCATGCATGTGCACACTTGTTTATACACATATATATATATATATATATTCCTCCAGCAATGCTTCAGAGCAGCACTTCCACACTGTTTATTAATGTATTGTTAACATTTTGGCAATAGCCAGACAACCGTCAATATGCTTATTCATAAAAGCACAAATTTGAATTTCTGCCTTGGCCTGTAAGCCTCTAAACTAGGAGACTAAATATATACTTACATTTTATTTCAAAGAGAAAAAAATCCTCTCTGGCAAAAAGACTGGCTATGAAGAACTTTACTCAAGGATAGGAAGCACATCATTAAAACGGGGGAGAAATATTAAAAAGAGGGATATGAAAGTGTGAAGATCTACTCGCCTTTGGCTACTCCGACTCGCTTCAAAAACATCTTGAGATCTTTCCCTCCCTCAGACCTGCACTCTCCCTTGTTATTTGACTTTATTTGCTGGCTTCACACTGATTTAAGCTGTAGAGTTTTCCACTAAATAATCAATCACATGGAGTATCATAAAGGCAAAGGATCCCTACAAGGAGACTCTTTTACTGCATGCAGCATAAACACAAGAGTAAGTGAAGGGCAAAAATGCTGAGGTCCCTTCATGTCTGCTTGACACCTCAGATTTCATCAAAGTCCCAACATATGTGCGTCCTCCAACGCATCCCGAGACCGTGGCCTGGTTGGCCTAATTATAACATACAGAAATGCTGAGGGGAGTCGCCTTTTTAAAAGTGTAGGTATGAAGTAATTACCTGTTTTCTGCCACCCTCTGTCTGTCTTTTGTCTCTCTCATCATCTGTGACATGGACGGGTGCAGTGCTGTCACCTCGGACCAAAAGAAGAGCCATGAGTAAGGGACATTAACACATTACTCCCACTCCCTCATGGATAATGGAACAAGGTTTTCATTTGAATGATAAACAAAATGACTTGGAGACACTGGGAAGATCACTGGCACCTGCCCCTCCCTGCTTCCATGCAAAGCTGAGTATTATGCAAAACAAGGGGCCAGGATTCTTGGTGTCCCGTGAACTCATCTGTGTATCTCCCAGGCATGTTGGACAATTATGAGTCAGTAGAAGTAACTCCACCTTGCTAATGTTATGCAGTGTTGTGTTCACTGTTCTTTTATCAGAGCGCGGCTACTTTCATCTAAAGTTGTTCACCAAATCCTGTGTTCTTCAGATTAGCATAGACTTGTAACTGAAGGCCTTAATCAAAAACAACAAAGCACAACGGCCTCAGTGTGTCCAGGGTGATAAATAATTCTGGACCTTATCAAAACAATCAAATCAAATAAGAGAAAATTAAATATTGATGTGCCTAAGTATACAAAGTAAATATATATTCATCTGTAAGGGAAAGAATATTCGGCAGCACATAGCTGCAGCGCTGTTTATTTTCATTTATGAAGACTTTCAATTCAAAACAAACTGAAGTTATTTTAGTTTATTTTGTTGCCAATAAACAGCTTGGGGGAATGTTGTTCTGCAGTGACGCTCTGACTAAAAAAGGTATTTCAAGTCTCCTGAAATCTACAGCGGTGCAGCTCACATCACGCTGCCATGCTTGAAGAGTGACTCCTCAGAACTGAGTCTAAAAAGGGAGCATTGAATATATATTGGTTAACATCCTTTAACGGCAGCTACAATTAATGTGTGAAGCTGTGCTTGAATCCCACTTTGTGCCATACACCTGCCAATCAAGGTGTTTGTAGAGCTAGATCACAGTGTTGTTTTCCTACTGTATTCAGCTATGTATTTATTTCCACTGGTGTAAAAAAGATTTTATTTACTGGTCTTTTGAAGATGAGGCGGAGCTGCACATGCTGTGCAAAGACTCGCAAATTGCAAAAAGGAAAAAGAAGAGACGGAAAAGGGAATGTGGGATTGAAAAAGCAAGCCGTGTCTTCAGTGTTGCGTGTGTGCTGAAAGTCTGGCAAAGTACAATCCCACCCTTCAGTTGCACCAGTATGGTGATTGTGTGCCTGCTGCACACTTCATCATCTTGTGCTTATCTGACAGGAGAGGAAACTGACATCGCTCTCTGCAGCTCTAGCGCAGCTCTTACTAGATTTGACAAATCTGTGTGTCACCTGAAACAAAAAGGTAAAACTCATTTTCTGACATAGACAAAAAGAAAGTAGTCTTGTACCTCTAAAATCCTGCCCAACGCGCTCTGTTTAATTGACTTTCAGAATCTATTTTCTCTGCATGTCTAAAGAAGCCTTTGGTGAGCGGCTTGTTCTACAGCGAGTCTCAGCGGTTCAGGTTTCACAGTTCTCCAGTGGTTACTGCAGTGTACCCAGAGAGGTGCCAATCCAGACGTCTCACCACCTTTCTGAGACAGAGCCCACAAGGCACAAGCAGGCACACGTCCCTGGTTAGGACATGCTGCTGTCTTTTATCAATGTTGACCAGCCAGACTCCTCGTGGCTCCTGCACAGCTGCATCTGGGAGCTTCTCTAATCCCTCTTCTTTGTCATCTCAGGTCAGTAGATGTGCTACATTTCCACCTTGAGAATTATGACAAAGGAAATACTCTGAAGGTATGTAAAGAGGAAATACTCTGAACCTGTGGGCTTTTTTTTCTGTTGATGAGTTCAAACTTTGTTTCTCCAGAGATGCAAACCTCTCGGAGTTGCACAGAAACGGCGTTCGTTTACATGGATCCTCAAAAAGGACAAATTAAAGTCCAAGTCCAGTTTGTTAAAATCATCCTGAATTGATATAATCTGAGTTGACATCATTTCAATTATTTCTAGGCCGCATTAGGGAGGTGAGGATTAAAAAGATAAAACATAGGCTTTTATGTATAGGCCACTTTGCTAATTAGATGGATTAAAATGTGCTCTGTGAAGGGAATTAATTTGCAAGTGAATGGCAGTTAGAAGGTGAACGTGTATAACAGATGACACAAATCCCTGAGGGTATTCCATGGTTAGTTTGGTACAATTTAGAAATTACACAACTCGTTTACTAAATAACAGGCTCATTTTTCCCTGAACTGCATTCTTTAGTGGCTCACTGTCACTTGACTTTCAAATGTGTTGAAAATAGGTTAGTCTATTTCAATGAACGAAGCCTCCTGGTAGTACCACTCACTGCAGTAATAGATAGCCATTTATAATTCATGAGGTGGCTAGTCCCCCAAGTTAATTTTGCCCAAGGCACTGTTTACATCTGCTTTGTACTTTGTTTAAAGTCAGTTGTTGACAACTCTTGTACATGTCAAACTATCACCGCTAATAATTGCTTAAGGAGATAGAACTTTTGCAAATGTTGGTTCCACCAGAGGTATATTCGCCTCACCCTATGCAGAACTTCTTCAGATGAATTTTTGATTCATCTCCTTCTCGTTCTTGACAAAAAGTCCTCTGTAATTCAAAGCAATAGCTGTAAGAGAAATTATAAAAAAGAATAATGTAGTATGCACACCATAACATCCTAGTTTTCATGTGAAATAGGAAACGTCTCTCTCCTCTCTCACCAACCCCCCCTTCTCTCTTTCTTTCTTTATCTCTGACTTTCTTCTTCTTCTTCTTCTTCTTCTATTTTGTTTTTTTTGCATATTGACCAAAGTGGGACTGCGCTGGTAGATGATGACTGTCACACACTGCGGATTGACAAAAGCTATTGTAGGAGAGAAAGGGCCTTGGGCACTACCTCTGTGGGTCAACCCTGTTCCTTTCTCTGTGCGGATAGCAACATTCTCTCAATACAGGCAGTCACTTGATTAGTGCCAATTATCCAGGCTGTCACTTTCCCTGGTGAGGGTGGCCCAGGATGCGCCCCGTCCCCCACACTTCCAGTCTAGAGCGGACGTGCACTAAAAGTCTGCGCTCATAGCTGTAGGCTGTAAGAATGATATCGAATGCAGAGATGGGGAGAAATAAAAGAAATGCGGGAAGCACGTTCTGAGTTTGACAGTGTGATAGCATTGACTTCCGAGACAGTTACAAGGGGAGTGTCATTTCTCCCACAAAGACGTCTCCCCAGGGCTGCACCATCTTCCATCAGTCAGTCAGTCACAAGCTTAATATTCAGCTGTACACGTTCTACAGGACCCAACTGGGTTACATTCACTAAGATTTACAAAATTCACTTGTAAGTCTGTTGGTTTTAGTCGAAAGCAGAGGTACTAACTTTATTACGAATGTGCCCAAATGTAGCACACGTATTAACAATAAAAGTCATTTGTCTAGAGCATAATTCATGTGGCTGAAAATAAATGTAGGCAACATTTAGAATCCTGAAGGAGGAAGGCCATAAATCTGTGGAGCCAATAAAATCAAATCCAATCCAAACATGTGTTAACAGGTGGTGCCAAACCTGAACAAACACACCAAACGAAGATAGGGAAAAGTTAACTCATGTAGCCTCAAGAAATTAAAAACAATGCCATCATTGTAATCAAACAACACATTCAGTAAAGGTTTTTTATGGTCTACTAAATACATCTTCCTTTTAATGTATTATAATTGTGTCCTCTGTGCCTAAAAATGTCTTTATTTAAATGGCAGAAGTCAGATTAAGCTCATTACCATCTCACTTGTACACAGGCTTTAGCCTCTGTCTCTCTGTAGTCACCTGTTCTTGGCTGCATTGCTGCACTGCACTATTTTTCCTAGTTTCAAAAACACAATCACATTGTTTTTGAGCCACTCTTTAAACAGCGCTGCTGTGTATTTACTGATCTATTTCTTGCTGCTTTTATGTTGTTACTGTGTCTCTTGTAACTTCTCAGTATTCAGCAGCAGAGAAGTGAGACGCAGAGCTCCTCTAAACAGCAGAGGTTATCCTCAGTATGGATGTCTGCAGGGGAGTAAACACCATTGGAGCGCGAGCGAATATTTTGTATGAGAGGCTATTAATTATTCATGCACGCTTCATTGTGTATGATGATGTGTCAGGATGTTTGCCAATAAACAACAATATTCCTTGTAGGATTGATCCAATATGAAAAGTTGTTGAGCTAGTTCCTTTCAGTGAGAAAAAGTCTGACGAATGCAGTATGTGAGAGAGCTGGCACTAGTACTTATTTATGGAAATATCAATATTGTATCATAATACCGTGTCCTCTCCTCTTAGAATAAACAATACAATCAAAAGGATACTTTAAATCTGGACTGTGAGAATGACAATAATATGAGGATTAAGGGAAATGTGAAACCACTGCACACAAAGCTGTGTAATCAAATCGATTTGAAGCAGGGAGGTAAAGTGGGTCAGTGTGGTGCTGGGATTTTCTGGATTGGCAGAAAAGCACACACAAAAGAAAACACAAAAATACCCTGCACGTTGTTTTTAAGTGTTTATTCTGCTCAAACGGAGGCACTAACTAAGTGTGGCACGCCCCAGTGATCCGGCTCGTCATTGGCTGTCAGTGCAGAGTGATAAGCCTGGTGTGTCTGCAGGGGGGATTTCTGCTCTCTTTCATGGTAGCGGTGCCCCTGCCACCGTCTCCCTGCAACGCCCCAAGGGAATACATCACCACACAGGCAGACCAGCAGGCCGGCATGGGCGTTATAATTGCCATCTCCTCCCTAGTACACATTGTGCACTGTGTGGAGCACGGTGATTAAATCTAAAAAACTCCTTTGCATCCCAAATCCTTACCTTGCAGGCAAAACAGCACGCTCCTTTGGGATGAGGTCATCATGGCCCCCTCTGTGTTCTGTGATCTCTGCAAAAAAAGGGAGGGGGGTGCAGACTGCTCACTATCATGTTGGAAGAAAAAAAAACATGAAGAACTTAATGGGTGTTAAAATCAAGATTATCTATTATCTAAAGATTTTCTTATCCACAGCATGCACATGCAGTGTTGAAATGTTGGATAAATATTTGAATTAGTGAAAACTGAGTGCTGAGGGTGGAAAATAAATGGCAATTTCACACTACAGAATAACACAACTCTTTTAATTATTGTTAACACCTCTACTAGACGCTTTCCCTTTTCATTCCTGATTAAACACAGCTAGTTTGAATGCGTCCTCATCATCATTAGCATCCTGATTTAAACGTGCCTGTGATCATTAAAAAACAGATAACTCACCTGAAGCCATAAAGAAAATTAGACCTAGGTTTTATACAGAGTTATCGTCCTTGGACAACCTGCACATACACATGAAACAGACCATTATCACTTGGGTTAATGGCTTTGTTAATTTGAAGACATTAACAACTGCTCGGCTGTCCCCAATGAATGTGTCATACAAGGCAGGCCCTGTATTGTTAAATGGGTTGCTAAGTAGATTGATTCCTTAGCTGCAAAGCACAGCAGCGATGTAGGCAAGCAGGTTAATTAAACATTTACACACAAACACCCAACAATCTATTGTACTCGTCTAATTTATGACATCAATATGCACTTTCATCAGGATTTTTGAGAGAGACATATGTTTGCTTGCTCCATCCTAATTGGCACCATGCCGGGTTTTCCTGCACTGCTGTTTTTGAGAGGTGACTGGGACCATTGAGCTCGCTGCACTCACCCATAATAGGGACGCAGCAGTCCCTCCACTGTGCAGGGAGACACTCAGATACAGATTCAAGCACCTGCACCCACACCTCCACCTCCACTCCCTTTCATCTCCGGCACCAAACACAGGCAGAGGAAGCATAAACACTAATCAGCTCTCTCTCCACTGCCTCCACCTCTCAGCTCTCTTTAGCACACACACACACACACACACACACACACACACATGCAAGTGTACAAATTTGTACACAAAGTTACACACACACAGTCCACCACAGAGACTTCCTCACAAGGCTCTGATGAACAAATGTAGAAGTGAGCACCACACCTCTTCCAAAAGAAATGTCTTTTTCCTTCTTATTCTGAAAACTCTTGGGGTCATGAGGACGGGAAAAGTTCTCGCTTTTTTGTTATTTTCGAAGAATTTCTACATTTGTGAGTGCAAAGTGGGATTTGGGCCAGAGGCGTTGATGGTTTCCATCTTTCATGTATCCTCTGCTGACAGAAACTGAGCTGACAGGAAGGCAACAAGGGAACAATCAATCACCTTTCTTTTCAACTTTCTCTTTTGGCCCACATATGTGTCAGTTAATTTGTTAACACTGGGGCAAAAACAGCTTTTTTACTTGTCTTCAGTGGTTGTCTAAGTGATGGAACATAACACTCCTGCACTGCAGCAACAGTGAGCTATGATGAATTCCAATCATCACTCCATATGCCAGGCCTCATTAGCTACGGATGTGTTTGCTCACAGCTTCGCCTAAATACCTCAAGTACTGCATGTTGTTTTTCTCTCCCCTTTTAAGTTCACTCCCTCACTTATTCACACACACACACACACACACACTCTGTAAAATCCTTTAATACACTTGCCAACCATGGGCCCTTGGTAAGATTCCTTGAGGGCGATGTGTATCCACAACAGTGTCTCTCCCTCAGACATGTGGCATGGGTAAACAACACGGTTAAGCCTAAAACAATGTGTGTCCCTGATGACTGCAATTATTTATGAAATCAAACACAATTCAGCACTTCGCCAAGTGGGACAGCTCTCCAGATCACTCAACAAATCTTCCCTCTTTACTGCTCATAATAATCTTATAGTGAAATACCAGTATCACGTTCCTGTCATCTTGACCATCAAAAAGCTTGTAATTGATTCACTCATCTTTCTCTTGCATTTCCTTATTGTCAACATCCAAACCAAATGGAACATGGGTAAACTATGCAACCTCGAGGCCCTCCCTACTCAGGCTGTCTTTTGTGGATGATCGCTGACTAAATTATTCAACCTGAGGTGTTATTGCTCCTGACTGGAGGAGCCAGCGCGGAGTGAGAAATGCCAATGTCAGGACAGTATGCATGCTCTGGGGGCATTTGCCTCCAGTAAGCAGCTGCTGCAGATGGTGTGTTCACTTTGCCATCCACGTTCTCAACACTGCTTGTGAGAAGAGCAATTAACTGACAGCGCAGACACAGACAAGTCAATTTCGTTTTCCAAAAGGAAAATTAGAGAGGTGGACTGAGTGATGAGGTCATTTATCACTTCGGGCACCTCTTCATCTCACACTCTTTAGACTTTAAAAGAGGATCAGGACTTTAATCAAACAGTCAGCTCTGCGCGCCCTTAACACACCCAGTCAGACACACGCAGGTGTTCACTAGCTGCTGTCACCGAGAAACTTTCCTCGATGTTAATGTCACTGGCCTCTGTCTTATTAGAGTTTCTCTTTCAGGCTGTGTTATTTTAAGGCGTGTTCATGCCTTACTTTTACTTGTAGGTACAATAGACACTGCTTGTATTTCATGTGTGAATAAGATCAGTTCAACAACACTAAAGCTGGTCTTGAGTGTTTCAGTTTACTATAGCCATAGCTATAGCTATAGTAAACTGAAACACAGCTTATTACTATTAGTAATAGTTGAATGCTTAGTGCTAAAAGTACTCAGTTATCAGACAATTTAACACTTGGTTTAATATGATATTCAGGATGGAAATTGAAGATATTTAAGATGTGTGGTAGATTCAAAAGTTTGTCACATACACAAACAATATGTGTAGTGAAATGCAATGTGACGCTCTCCTGACATATTGCTGAATGACTTGTGTGATACATTATACAAAGCCTTATACAAATTCGAAAATAAGAAATATCAAGGATAAGCAGTCAAGATAAATTATAAATACATGCTAAAAAATGTAAACAATAAAGATGTACATTGCAAGGGCAATGCAAAGGATTCAATGAAGAGGATGTACAGAGGTCAGAGGACAGAGTTTACCATCCTGTGTTTATGTTATTCTGGCTTACTTCATATTTAAATCTCCCCTCAGAAGCAATGCAAATATACGCACAAAATAACTTGTAACAATTTGTTATTAATTATTATGACGTGCCGTAATAAATTCACTAACAATCAAAGGAGAAAGAGCTGCTGACGCGACATAGTATGAAAATCTGTGGGCCGACACAGTAAAGATACCTTACATTTCCAGCACATAGATTCTAAGCCCATAAATCACAAGCACAAGATAAATATGGGAGGGCGACTAAATTAAATGGTACTTAGCCTTGTGAAGTGCGCTATAATAGATCTAAGGAGGAGGTTAAGAGAAACAAGGAGGTGTGCGTCCTCCTCTCTCCAGCCAGTGGTTGTAACCCTCAGTGATCTCCCTTAACGCAGAGGAAACCAAAGATCATAACAAGACCTACAGTGCTGGAAACATATCTCATTAGCTGCCTGCATACCTCTCCCATCATTTCATAGTGCCCTCCATGGGAATATAGAAAGAGGGCTTTGTCTGCTCTGTCCCCAAGCTCTTGTCAAAATCTTCTTAATTATGATTAATTACATACCCATAAAGATTTCCTCTACCAAGTATACAAATAATAGAATGCTCTCACTAAACACTACATTATTCATTAATTACAGAACTGTTTTCTGCAAAAATTCAATTCCTGCTGAGAATGTATTGCTTGTCACAAGAACAATGCTTTTCATATTTTCACAACTTGAAAAGCATATCCATTTCTTAGCAAAGTATGCCCTAGCTCCGGGCTCCTCTGCATATTGGAGGTTTTCCCTCTGTGGGCTCAATTGTTATGGATGCTGTTTATGGTGCTGCTATGACAAGTGTGAAGGGCAGGCACGGTGAAAGATGTATCACTCGCTTATCTGCTCAGTGTCTGAATACGTTATAGGATTGTAAATGACCCCGTATCATGACACACATATACACAAGCACAACAAGCAAAACCTCTTTTTGTCCCCACTTCATTCTGATAACTTTTTGACACAAAGTGACAAATACTGCTTGAGAGCGTAAATGTCGGTAAATTCATTGAATTTGTGTGTGTGTGCGTGGTGGTGGCAGTGGGGGTGGGTTTGGTAGGGGGTTGTTATAAAACAAAGACGAAATTATTTTTTGTTGTGTCAAAATTCCCACTCATGATAGAAGTTTTTGCACAAGTTTGTAGAAAGTCGTCGAACGAAAACAGCAATCCATGAGCTAAAGTAGCAAGAATGAGTGACAAGAGGCAGACTAATGATAAGGTTTATAAGTTTTGATAGTTTTTACGGCCTCCTCGTGGAGCTGAGGCACATCACTGAGATGTGCTCTTGAGCTGCACAGAGAACAATATGCCTTTGAGACACACTCGCTGCACTGAAGCAGCCTCGTCCTTCTGCCTCTTGCTGCATATGCTTTATAGCCGACAATAAACCATTTTAGTGCAAAATAAATTGGGATCGTATTGAAATGCTGGTGCTATATATGTCATTGAAGACATACAGTTATTTTTTAGCAAAGCTGGAGCATAGTTCATCATCATGTGAGTGCTTGCGATGGGTCTGTTCCACATCATTGGCTTCTCTTGCTTAGTTAGATTGTGAAGGTCAGAGTTCTCAAGCCTTTTATGGCTGTTTAACTTTGGAGAATTATCACATAGACAGGACTTGGCTGATATATGATACACAGCTCTACCTCAGCATGGTCTCATGTCAACCCTGCTTTTTGGATCCAAAGCCATTATTTGGACCAAATCTGCACACAAAGTGAATACAGTGACCTGACCTTGCACTGAAACATTTGCACTTATGTCTTTCTTTGACAAAAAAAAAAAAAATCTATTGAATTTGTATTTTACTCAACATAATGGAAATATGGTATTCCATGAATATTGTCTTTGTGGTATTAAGTCTGTGTTTGTGAAAAGTATCTCTTCTGAAGACAAAATGATGATCAGTCTTCTATTTTGTGAAGGAACATCAAAGTAAACTTTATTATAAAATCATAGTTTAAAATCTCAACATTTGTGTACATCCCCTTAAAATCCTATTGAATCTTCCAGACTGTGTAACTAGTCTGTCATTTCCAATTTCTCTGTCAACATTTCCTAATACAAAACTTAGATGAACACGGGCCCTGAAACAACATATTTGAACACTGACATTTTCTGTTCTGTCAACTATTTGGCTCTAATTGCTTGGCTGAGTTTTAAAACTTTGCAAACATAATTAACACCCCCAGTAAAGGAAAATGGTATTAGAACACAGCACAATCAGAAAATTACCATAAGAAAGAATTGAAAACGTTTCCCCAAATGAAAGCTTGAGGGGAGAAGCCTTCTCCCCTGAAACGGCAAGGTGACATTTTATTTCTAACTGTTAATTGATGTTCTGCTGATTAAAGCACATTTTATGCTGAGGACCGGGGGGGGGGTCTATTTCTGTAAGCTATCAGTTTGCAGGCATAGATTGCAGCAGAGTTACAAGGCTGAGCTGAACCCCAGATCTTTTCTTTTTTTTGTATTGCATCATAGAACCAGTTTCTCCTGGGGAAGCTGCAGATGAGACTGCAGATTTAAAAAAAATCTGAAGATTATAATTAGCTTTGAAACAAAAGTTCTGATTTGAGTGAATGTCTGAATACTGATACTGGTAAAGAGTCATATTTGTATAGTAGTACACTATTTTGCAAACTGGTAGCAGAGTGTATGTGTGGTATATTACATCGTCTACATGCTATTGTATTGTAAAATTGATGATAGTAGTTCACTTATAAACAACCCGTGTCATTAATCACTGAACAATATTTGTTAGAGCAAAGCAGGCTAATAATTCAAATCTGCGGCATAACTTATTTATGGAAGTGTACAATTGATAAAATGCCAGGAAGGAGTAATCTTTTTAAGCACCTCTTACAAAAACTCTTTGTCAGAATAATCAACACAATCTGCATAATTTACATTACTTACTTAGATGCATGTACAGCCTGAGCTTAAAGTAAAGAAGTTTGTTTTTTCATGTTTGTGCCTATTAGCCACAAATTAATTAATCTACCATCCAAAACCCAATTAAGCCACGAGCTATATTAATACATCGCCTGTTTCCCCGAATGCAGAGGAAGTACCACGGAAGCACTATTATTTTCACAAACATAATCACATTTTTGTTGTAACAGTTGCACCCACAAAAAACGCTGGAGTTTATGTTAAAATGTATTCAGAAGGCATCAGAGCGGTTTGGGTAAAGGAGTCAAACCTGAGCAGGGAGATGATTTTAAGTTCATGCTGTCTGATTTATTTTCTGCCACTAGGGGGAGAGGTGCTCCTCACAGGTCTCACCAGAGACAGCAATAATGTGCAGCCATAAAGTACTGATGAGACGGCTCAGTGAATACTTATGAAGAGTCCTGCATCAGATTCACTCTCACAACCTTGGTCATCTTATTCAAAACGTGCTCTCAGTCTAGTTTTACAGCCCACATATAACGATACATCCCAAGCACCAATCATATAATTGCCAGCGTCTCAAACTTAAGTGTTCATTCAACTCAGGTTCGTTCAGCCTTTCAGATTCCTCTATCCATCAATGATGTGAAAAACTTCAGCTCCTCCATTTAATATTGTTTGTTTTGTTGTTTGTCAACACAACAGAGGAGATGTGCTTTTCTAAAGCTCAGTGTTAAAGAGGCACCCCCAAAGAAGAATACACACAGTGTTGCCATGGTGTCCATTGATGTGCAAATGTTTCATTTAAATATTTTTAAGAGGATCAGCTCAGATTACGCCAAAGTTTGACAGAGATAATTCGATGGCTTGTGTAGCAGCTTTGTTTGTGGAGACCATCATTCAAGGCACGTCAGACCACCTTCACAAGCCACATAGCCTTTTTAATGAAGTTTACTTTGAGAAATAGGCCAAAGCTAGTACCATTTCTCCATGCTAGGCTATATTAGGGAAGTCTTCTCTGACCTCATTAATGATAGGAGTCCACATTTCTAGTTATGCAGCCCTGAGAAGCTGAATGAGGCTTAAAGAAAACATGCAGTACTATTTCAATTCCATGCGTAAAGAAAAACTTTTAGTTAGCATAGGCCTACTCTTGCAATGTTTAACAACTCAAAGAAAAGAAAAATGCCAAAAAGCTAGTATAGTAGCATCTAGCGGATATATTTGCTCTGTTTCTTGCATTATAGATAGATGCACCATGGAGACCCCCCAGTATTTGGGACAAGGGAGAAGGGCTTAAATATTTATGCCTAAGCCTCTGGAGGCCCACTATTAGTAGTAAAATGTTTTACTTTCTGGGGCTGTCACTCTGCTCTAGCTCCCATTAACAACAGGGCTGACAGGGACCTCTGGGTCAAACACTTTGAGACAACAAAAAGCCCTGATGAAATCACTCAGCGAGACCCAAATTACTTCTGTGTCATTGCTGAACAATATTTTCTCCCCAAAGCATTCCTCCCTCTGTTAACGCCATGACCCCTTCCACTGCATATGGAAAGGATTGTTTGTCTATAACACTGGGGGATGGAGATGAGGAGAAGTTTATGGACAATGTTCCTGGCTGTGTTAGCTCTCCACGAGCATCGAGGCTGCCCTCCCTCTGTTTTGTTGTGCTTTGTGAAAAAAGTTGATAAAAACAGGTTGTAAATGGAGATGGGCAGTTGGAAATTAACATGTTGGGGTGGAGCAGTGAAGCGGGAAATCCAAATATACAAGACCTCAAAGAAAACTGGCAATAGCATAGAGAGAAGCCCTGGGGACGTTATGTACAAAGCACTGAAATTCAAACTACAGGGGCAAGAGAAGTGTCCAGTAATTTTACACTAAATGTTGACATTTCTTGGATGTGCTTTTGTGAAAGAACAGAAATATTCTGTGCAACAAAAAATGAAAGCATTGAGTCTAAATTCAACATTTGACAAGCCTCTGTTTGTTATGAACTTAACTATTAACCAGATAAAGTATACTTGGGGTCTTCAGGAAATCCTTTAAGATGTATCAACATACACATGGCTATCATCCTGAAAGAAAGATTGACAGTTGGAGCTGCCTTTCAGAGAGCTATAGAGTAACGTTAAGAGTGGCACAATTGGATGAGCTGCAAACAGTAGCAGAAAGGCCTGGAAAGGAATAAGCAGGCAGGGAAGCTTCAAATCCCCTCTCAACCCTAAGTGGGTGGTCCTTTCACTGTGGGTAACTGTGCAGTCGCCAGGCATTCGCACGAAGGTTTTGAGGAGGACTGGCTCTCCAGACGCAACATTCACCACCCTAGGCCCATACATCCACAGAATTAGATTCATGCTACACTGACTTTATTTAAGCTAAAAGTCCTGGCAGTGGCAACATTAAATGACAGCCAGTTCACGGGGCCTATTCTCTGGATTAAAAGATGATTCAGGAGAGGAAGGCAGAATGGCTTAAGAAAGAATTAATTCAGGGAGAAAGAAGTCCATATCTGAAAAAAGTAACTGAGACCTGCAGAGGTTGCCAAAGTGTATTGAACACTGTGGACATGTGTGAAGATTGACAGAGAAATATGCTCTAGCCCTCGCTCCTCCCATCCACCGCCACCACAGGATACACACGCATATACCCATCCTATCCAGTTTTAATAGTATAGAGGTTCAGACATACATTAAAATATTCCAAATGAATTACAAATAAGTGAAAGTCCTTATGTCAAGCACAACCAATTTTTTGCAGTTAGAAAATGTCATTTATTGATTATATTATGTGTATTCTGGTATATGATATTAAATGTGCTTCTCTGGTTTCTCATTTACAAAAGCTGTAATGTATTAAATGTTTCTTGAAAAGCAAAGGCACTTTTTTCAATAATTTTTATAAAGTTATAAACTTAATTTTCCAGTCAAGCGTCTCTTATTGCCGCGATACACTAACAAATATTTTTAAATGGAAAAAACAAATGTAAGAAACAAATGGACCAGTCAAAAGATCAAAGTAGACAAATCATTGTATATTTTTTCAATTGCCATCAATAATCACCAAAACCTATATATATATTTACATTAACACCTAACTTAGATATTATAATGATGATGATTAAAGAAAAGGACCACTTTTAGTCTAATAGCCAATATTTAAGTGCCACCCAGGCCTGGGAATGAAAGCCAGTCAGCCTCCACGCCAAGCACATGAGAACTGTTTAAGTTGGCCTCACAAGTAATACATTTCAATGATTTCAAAGAGACCTCCAATTAAAAGCTACAAACATGTCTTTGGAATGCAAACTAACACAATTAAAAGTGCTTCATGAGTGTATTAGAGGAATAAGTTGTGAATTAGCGCTTTGAATACACAAGGCTGTTTTCAACTCTGAACCCTTTCACTCATTCAAGAAGCAGAGGGAAAGAGGTCTTTTTGAAGTCAGCCGGTTCTCTTTCTTTTTTTTTCTCTCTCCAAGCAAAAGAAGATTGAGTCAGCCTAATCTGCTCCTTGTACATTTGAATGTCTTCTGCAAAGAGCTCATCCTGGCTGCTTGATAAAGGCCCAGGTGCAGAGACAGTGGCCGTGCCTAACTTCGTCTCTGTGGGGGCTGTAAATCACGGGGAGAAGCCCACCCTTTGAAGATACGAGCTTGCTTTCTCGGGTGATTTGTGGCCAGAAGGGCAAGCCCTTTTCCAGCCCTGCACAACAACGCTGTCCCCAAAACCAGGGAGGGCGTCAGAAGGAGGCAGACTCATAACTCGCCGATATGCTCAAGGACCCTCAATCAAGCCGCACAACACACACTCCATGCAGTAAGAAGCATGGCTCCTGGCTGCCAAAGGTCAAGTGGAAGGATTCTCGGGTGACACCATGGGGATTTAGTCAAAGTCGGAGAATCATATACAAACAAATATGTTTACTTTCCTCTCACGAGAAACACATGACTATTTATGAAGTTTCAAAAACAGGTATTGAGGACTGCCGAAGGCTGCAAGAAGAGCTTTTTTTCTGTTTTTGCAAGTCCTCCATTAAAGAATGAAACATAAGACAAAACTGTGAATCTGGAGTGACCTTTACATTCTATACTTACTTGAGATTGTGAGTTGTAAATAAGGCTTGTAGTTCATTCACTGCTGCAGGGCCCAGACATAGTGTCAATCATTCTGCATTGAGGCATTTTCCACAAGTTGTCCATCAAACTGATATGAATAAGAGCAACATAAGAACAAGCTGCAGCGGTGGAAGAAAGGTATTTAAATGGCTTACATGTTGCAAACTTGAATTGATTTTAGATATTAGTATAAACCACCACAGCACATGAAAAAAATAGATTTTTACTTATTTCTTTATCTAGCTATTTACTCTTTGGGCTTTAGAAACAAGGCCAAAGCCAGTAATCCATGTCACACACACACACAAACACACACATACACTGTCCCTGCTTTTGATTTGTCCACTACAGTGCCATCTAATGATGCCAAAGAAAGGAAATTAGCCGACCATTGCACGCTCCCTTTGACCGAGTCATTAAGGTGGCCAGTGCGGAGCTAAAGCGGAGACCTGTGAAACTCACTGTGAAGCTTACTGTGACACACAGGCTTGCATTCCTCTGTTTGTTATTTAGATCCTTATTTACACTTGTTGTCAGAGGCAGGCTGGAAGCACAGCAGTGGCTTCCTCAGTGGGCAGGATAACAATGAGCTGTAGGGAGCAGCCCAGCGAGGCATTTAGCCCAACCCTGCCCCGTCTCGAGAAGAAGGGGTGAGGAAAAGGTTTATGGCCGTGAATCAGAAACTTTCACTCCCCACACACCGAGCCTTCCTGTCCTGCTATGTCTGCCCAACAGCTCGGAGATCGCACTGTCAATTGGAAAAGACTGAATTTAATTTAAGGTCTAAAATAAGGTCCCACACTTTCAAGTTTCTCACATGAAATGATCCCAAAATCAGTGGCTCGTTCTTCTCAACTGCTCTACTTTACAGTTTACAGAAAAGAAAGATAGATGCAGCAAGCAACTGATGTTCATTTGTGGTTCTTAAAATGCTGCCCTGGCTCTTTCATTATATTTCATCATTCTGCGCCTTTGCTAATGAATTTAATGACCCAAAAAAGTAGAAAATGAGAGGGAACGCTACTTTTTCAATGAATCATCACAAAACAACTGCCACACAAACTGGGTCTTCTTTGCTCACAACTCAACTCTATATGAAGACAATATCAACTATTTGGGAAGCCAAGACCTTGCCGCGTTAAATCAGTGTTTTGTATAATGGAAAGCTAGTCTGTGGCAGGTTTTTTTAAAACTTCAATTTCAAGAAAAAAACAAATCAACATGAGATAAAACAACTGTAGCTGGAGGAACCACAGAACCTTGAAAGCTTGTTTAATGACAGTATATTACATCATCCATTCAACCCAATTTCCCAAGAGTACCAGTGACTCTTATCATCACTACAATTTAGATGAAATGTGCATTGTAGGATTAAAGTACACAAAAATCACAGTTTAAAATTAGTGTTATCTGAGCCCTCTATGGGTCTGTGCACGCCCATTGTAACCTTTTATTAGGCAACTTCCTGAGAAGACAAGCAGTGTGTTCGGAGGTATCAGCAGCTGTGCGCTACGTGCCTCTGATCCAGGCAGCTATTGACTTCCTGAGATTTGAATTAATTACTTGCTTCACAAGAGAAACTGGATTGCAGTGGAACCCCCTAAGAAGTCCACTCATTCTTAGGAAACTGCCCCATGGACTTGCAGATGGTTTCACTGAGATGTGCTTTCCCATAGAGAACAATTATACAGGGGATTGTGGTGCTGGCATAAACCTGGAGCACACAGTCTCCATTCTGAACATTTCAAAACAGCCATAGGGGAGGTTTGTGACTTAACATAAATTAGACCACCAGGGAATGGGGAGATCTGAAGTGGCGGAAGGGCAATATTGCAGATAAATGCACTGTGCTGAGAGCTTCTGCGCGACACAAGGAACAGCAAAATGTCACAGTGACACACTGGAATCACATTATAACCACTATAAAGCCCTTTTAATGTTTGATAATCTTCATCGCCGCAGCCTTTACTGCAAATACATCCTGATGCTGTGCTGGTTTAGCCAGTTCCTTCTCTGCGTGTTTTCAGAAAGGAGACACTGATGAGAGCAATTAATGACGTGAAGAAACAATTACAGTTGATACTTTTGAGGCCCGTGTGTGTTTGCCTGAAAGGGATTAAGTTGCTGCAGCGTTTGTATTCTGCTTACTTTCAGTTGGCTCCAGGCCTTGTGTTTGGGCTTGTTAGTGCCAGCGGCCCCAGTGAAGAGTACACTTCAGCTGTGATGAAGTATCCAGGAACGCAGAGGTTACCAGTGGCTGCTAATTAACCTCACATTGTGTCCACTGACAAAGAAACAAAGGAACAAAGTGGAATTTCAATACGGGAGATTATCACAATTACAATGAGCGTAGTGCCGGATCATGCTCTTGATAGGGATTTTCACACTGGCCATGACAACATGAGATTAGATCAAAGACAGATGAAGTTACATTAACAAAACAATGCCGCCTTGTTATGCAATAACAAGCAACCATCTGGGCCTTGGCTGGGATAGAAAGAGGCTCCGAGTGCGCAGCTACACCAGAATGATGCGTCTTCTCTCAGCAACTTCTGCAAGACTGTATTTGATTGTGAGAACTTTATTGTGGCTTTGTTCTGGCAGAGAGGAGGTAGCATCCTTCCTCAAACACATCAAGACAAAGAGGAAACGGACTGTGTGTTCTTCGCTGGTTATTGTTGCCTCTGTTTCTGTCCCACTGGCTGAATGGCAATTACTGCTGACTTCCTATCCAGGACAGAGCCCGGGCCCGCAGAGGGTGCCCTGACCCTGCTGTATCCAGAGGGGAGAGACGGGAGCTGTCGAAACTCACACCTGTCCCTGCTCCCGTGGGGAGTGCTCCTCCAGCTGCTGCCCCACGGGGCCTCGTTGCACACTCCTGCTAATCAGCTCCATCTCATCTCTGGAAGGAACTGGCCCCAAGTGGATGTAGGCCCCTTTCTCACCTCTGCTACACAGTGCACCTTTGAAGTCCTGTGTAAGTGTTAGTTTATGGCTGGAGAGGGTAGGATAAGATCCCAAGGAAAAAGTGATAAATGAGCTTCTCGTCCCACATTTAAAAGGGGAAATAGCGGGCTGCTAAAATCCACAGAATCTGTTACAGTTCTAACACCTAAGAGCTAAAGCACTTGAGAAGCAAAAACGTTGTAGTGTCAAATCTGTTAAGTACCTTCATTAAAGGAGCTTGTTTGTATTTAGCTGGCTTCCCACACTGAGGTTCTGCACCATTAAGCATTTGGTCAAACTGAGGGACTTTTTTGACTTTTTATAAATATGATTAACTAATACCCTGCGAGTGCAACAGATTTACTAAACCAGACAGGACAAGCTGGGACAGAGCTGTGAAACCACCCTGCACAGGCATGCCAAATTACAAACACAGGGGAATAAAAATAGATTCATCAGTAACACAATAGAATTAGGCACTAATGTGGATGCAGAAAAAAAATAATCCAAATCTTACTGATTTTAACGATTTGCTGACCCAAATTTAATGAGTGAATGATGAAAAAAATTAAGAAGAGGTACAGGGGAGTCATGTGTCAGATTTGATGGCTGGAGGTTGAGGTTGACAGGACTGGAGCCTGAAGTTTGATTAATGGCTTTGAGTTGGTTGTCTCTCTCACCCTGTCTCAACCTGCCTAACACTTCACACACTCAGGAGCCAATAACAAGAGATCCATCTATGTACAGAGACGGCGTGGTGCTGCATCACATATTGTTAAATGAAAATGGAAAGTATGTCAGTGAATGTCACTGTGAAGCCAGTGTCCTTAGCAGAATCTAATGTCTATTTAATGTTTTCAGTCAAGTCAAGTCAGTTTTATTTACATAGGTGAAAATCACACATTTCCCTCAAAGGGCTTTACAGTCTGTACAATATAGTAGGCAACTCTCTAACCTAAGACACTAAATTCAGCTCCCCCAAAGCAGTTAACAGAATGAAAAAACGTTCGAAACATCAAGACCATGGGAAATTTTTATCTATAAAAACCATGTTTTGCTGCTCACAATGTCAGAGCAGTAACTCTTTCATTTGCACCTCACACCCTATTTGTAACAATATGCATCCTTATCTTGAATAACAATTATCACCCCATTTCTTAGGACCATTAGATCTTCTTTACGACACCTACTTCCATTAGACAGCTTACATTTCACTGTCTGCAGCTCAAGAACACACTGAAAACACAGTTCTTTGAAATGTATTTTTCACTCATTTTTGTGACGAGCTGGAATGTGAGCCTTTAAATTTATCACGTGAAAAAAGTTTCATTGCAGTTTATAAAACAGGATCTACCGCCTGCTATAACTTCTACGCAGCCACTGTCTGCTGCAGCTCAGTGGAATTTTGCCGCTGCCACCCGCTGACATAATTTGTTTCACAGTCACCACCCAGCAGCATGAATCAGATGTTGACACTCTAATTTCATGCACACATGGGTGTTTTGGCTGAGCCAGCCCTGAATGCCGCTGCAGTCCCCAGCCTCTCCCTCCAGCTGCCAGCTATACCTGCCCTTTGCCCTCCGACACAGCCATGTAATGTATTTAGCCTGCGAGTCACACATTATGACTGATGATTTAACCATATAGTCTTATAATGATGATGCGCCCTGTGAGGACAGGGGTGTGAGTTTCTCTTGTAGATTATTATTCCCACACTGTACCATTTAAAAAAAATAAAAAATTAGGTCAAATAAAACAGAAGGATGATCTGACAAATTCTTATGAAAGATTTACTAAGAGCAAATTTGTTGAATCATAGTATCTCAGACTTAAGTGTCTGGAAATAAGGATTTTCATTCAGTAGCTTCCATCGGGAGAGAGCCACTTTGCTCTGTCTACTACTAAAATAAATCTGTTTACCATGGTCCACAGCTCCATCTGAAAATATTTGTTTTACTGTGTTGTTTTTATTTAAAAAAAAACATGTGTACTAGCAAGAAATGATAAAACATAGCCACTAGCCATGTTTCAAAATGTCAAGGGCTTGTCAAGGATTGACACATTTGCCAAGCATAATTAATGCAAGTTGTGTCTATCACTGATTATTTTGTTTCTTCTAAAAGTCAGCGCTGACAGTGTGGTGTGGGAGAGAAGAGGAGCTACCTTGTGGTGTTTGTCCTCATTCTGTCAGCTCAAAGAGCCAGTGTAAACTATTTTCAACACTAGTGACCAGCGGGATAACCGTGAACACAGATCCGCCAAAAAATACAAAATGTAGTTTGTGAGGGCAATTCCCAATATCTCCCCTTCAGAACAAATCTGACAGCTTCTCTTATGACT
Organism: Micropterus dolomieu; assembly: GCF_021292245.1. Taxonomy (NCBI): domain Eukaryota; kingdom Metazoa; phylum Chordata; class Actinopteri; order Centrarchiformes; family Centrarchidae; genus Micropterus; species Micropterus dolomieu. The sequence continues at coordinate 16,304,210 of NC_060171.1, read as the reverse complement.
GAGCATAAATCCACAAGGTAAACCCATAAACAAATAAGTTGTTTGTGTGCAGTGGGAGTCAGATAACAGCCAGGGTTTTATGAAACACTTGCTTCCTCTTGACAAATATCCAAACAATAAACGCATAGTAAATAACAGCACCCTGTCCATATCAGTTCCCTACTTGAGGTTAAGTTGAGTTTATTGCGGAGGCCACTGCCTGCATGCATTAAGCAAATCATAAATTATACATGCTAATTACCTTGGGCCACCACTTTAATGAATTATTTTAATTAAACTACAACATTGGGGTTTTGCATGTGGTCTATATTTCATCCCCTGCCTGAGATGACCTTCTTCTTTGTCTAAGTGGAACATAGTTGAGAGAACAAGGACAATGTAGAGTTCATACTGATGCCACTGAACTGTGGAAAACACCTTCTGTATAACTGACTGAAATAGCAAGAACATATTTTATTTGTATTACAGATGGAAAGAAAGGCTAAGGAATGAATAGGAGGAAAACCCTGGGACCATTTTTTGTAGATAAAAAACTTGTTTTATTTAGAAATAAATTGTGTTTTCCAGGCTATTTATTTCAATTTCTGGTGTGTCAGGTGTCGGAAATGAGGTGGTCTTGGTTTGGTGGTGGTTGTCTCTCTCTCCCACCTGTAACATCATTTTAATGCCAGTAGTTTTACATGTTGTCTCTTAGGGGTTTAATTAATGTGTTCATTTGAACACTGTGAGCAGGAAAAGCTGAAGGTGTTAATTTATGGAATTGAGTGCCTGCCGAACAACGCCCTGATTTCGTGTTTCTAGATGGACTTCATTGGTGTACAACATTTCCGTAATTCACATGGAATGTGAGCCCCATGCATAGTGTGTTAAAACACGGTCAGTAGGAGGTCAGGATGTTGATTTGCAAATGCAATATACCGTTTCAATAGTGCATTTCTGCTTTATAATATATCAAATGTAAACGTTTGGTTATTTTTACATTTCACATTCTGGGGTGACTTTACAGTGAATGACTTCTTTTTCACAAAAGACATTCCAAAACATTCATCTATACATGTATTACATAAACATTTTACTTGTAACAGTGCAATACATACCAAATAAGACAAAGTTAAGTACACTGAAATCTAAATGAATAGAAAAACATGTTTAAATGTGTTGTAAATATATATTGCCACTGTATGTTGTTCCACATTTTTCCCCACTTGTGTGACACATGTTGCTGGATTTAATTTCTTTAATTTGCTTAATAACAAATTTTCAAATATTTGTTTATGCAAATTTAATGTCATTGTAATGACCAGCCAGAAAAAAATAAAATCTGATTAGAAATTTAAGCTTGAAATCTGGCATGGCAGTTTGAATACATTTAATCATCCAGAGTCAGAATTAATGTTACCCACACAAATGCACAAAGTGGGGAGGGAAAAAAAACTAACACTGTTGTCCAAACAGACCATGGGGGAGGGGTGGATTTAAATTCCAAAAGGGTCTTGCAGCTCGTTTCCTAGTTCCCCAGTCAGCAATGTGTTTGTGAAAAATCAGTCTTTTTGTCTTGCTGAAAAAAAGGCTAAATCTACATTGGTGGCCCAGTCTAAGTTTGCTATTCTTTGCACTTTCAATTCAAGTGAATGAGGGAGAATGAAGTGGCCCGAGACCCTTTATTTGATCTACTCCATTGCATAAAGTGACGGAATTCTAATGTATTTGTTTAATACCCAGAAATAAGCTGTTGCTTTCTGTAGGGGAGGCAGATCCGGCGCGTTATTAATTTTTTTATTCCATCCATTCTCAGAACAAATCGAATAAAATAATCAAAAATATATGTTGCACTTTTTGCAGATGTTTCTCCGTCTGCAGGCTATTTATAAAACCTGTTGAATAAAGTTCCCGCAAATAGGAAATACAGTCGAAACAGTCAGTTGCACTCAACGTGACACAATTGCCCTCTGCGAGATTGGAATTTGAAAACATGTAACAATGTTTATTCGGACACTGTGTGCCGCTTTTCTACATGTTTATTGTCGGGCTTAATTGTGTTTAGCCAAACAGCTTGATGAATGAGCCCAGTTGTCTGCGCTGTGACTATGGTATCGCAACTCCATGCATCCTAATCGACTGCACGATTCATTTCTCTCCCCACTGCTTCTCTGCAACTCTCACACTCAAATCATACAGGTCTGGATAGAAGACAAATTAAATTATTATTAATGTTTGTATCGTTATATGAAAAATTCAAGAGTGATTTGAAAATAGGCTGTGTTATACCAATTGAATAAAAAGTCTGTTATCTGAGACGTAAATTAATAATAATAATAATTATTATTATTATTATCATTATTATTATTATTATTATTATAATAATAGGTGACATGTTGTTACATGAAATCTTCAGAAACATTTTTGATTGTTTACTTCACTTTTAATGAGAAAATATTTCGATGACCATTTTTTCCAATTCATTGCAGACTGTTTGCACACTTTTTCAAAAGCACGCATGCTTGCAAAAAAATAAACAAACACAAACAAAACAACAACAGTAACAACAACAGTAACAACACAAATGTTTAGAATGCATGCTTCACCCCCCTCAAAAAAATTGTACAAATTTACAGCATCTGATACACATGGTCATCACAGCCTTTTAAATTAAATGCTTCACAGAACATTTTCTGGAAAATAGATATCTAAAACATAAAACTAAAAAGTGCATTTTACAACAGTTCAGTATCAGTTATTTGCAATATTCACATCTTGCATTTTGAGGACGTCTCACAATACTACTTTTCCATTTTGAAAAGATTTCATACTGCAAGACTGCTTTCTTTTTTTTCTTGTTTTTTTTTACAGGGATGGCAAGAGCAAATCTAAATTCTATTCCTATTTGGTATACCCATACCCATCATTCCAGTATTAAAAGCAAACAAAAACACAGAGCCATTGACTCGCAATTTCGTAGACATTATAGTGGTCACACAGAAACGGTGCAAAAGTTTTGCTATTTGATAAAACTGAAAAACTGCCACGAGAATCGCAAGCACTTAAAATCAGAGTCGATGGTGCCAAAACAAACTCCCCCCCTGGATCCCCTCAGTGGCTCCTCTTTCAACACTCACATTTCACAATAAACTGAAAAATAGAACTATCAAATAATTTATATTTTCAAGAGCAATACTTCGCTGTGCGACTCTGTGCTGGACTTCTATGACACAATTTAAAGCGACACATTCAACACATACACAAATAAATCGATATGCAACTGCAACTCGCCTTGATAGTTTCCGACGACAGAAAATATAAACTTTGGGATCGGTAACGGGGCCAGGGAGCCGGCTAGCAGTTCGTTTTACTGGGAAAGTTCAGCTGGTCAGTGCACAGCCACAGACTGCAGTGTGGAGGGGCTCGTCAGAGTCTCGCTCGGGGTTGCGGGGCTGCTTTGGCTCGTCGCTGTCTGTGGGGACGTCGGGCTCAGAGACTGTGGAGAGTTTGATAGAAACGCGGGGATGTGCGGAGGTAAAGCCGAGAAACCGGACATGGAGGTCGGGGTGGGCTTGATTGGCACGGGAATAGCCGGTAAGGACTGTCCCCCGTGACACAGGGACTTGATGGGCACGCCATAGGCACTGTAGTCGCTGCTTGCCATGGAGATTGGGGCCGCCGTGTCAATCACGCTGGTGTTGTACATGTGAGGCCAGGCTGTCGTCAGCTGGTTGTGGAGCGGGTACCCGGCAGACATGGACTGCATGGTGGAGAACGCTAGACTTCCCGGGACCTTATACTCTCTGGCAATGATGTTCTCGATGGCAAACGGATGCTTAAAAGTTGATGTCTGAGAGACTCCGAGGTTGTACGTTGACATTTGGGGAAGGTGTGTGCCAGTGGCTGCCAGTGCGCTCAGTCTCAGTTTGGCTTGCTGCTGGAGGTAATGAGCAGCATCCGACTGCTTACTGGGAGCCAAGTGATCGGATGTAGTCAACACTTTGAACCTTTTGCGGCGTCTCAAGAAACTCCCATTCTCAAACATGTCCCCGCAGCTGGGGTGCAGAGCCCAGAAACTGCCCTTACCTGGTTGATCTGGGCGCCGGGGGATTTTAATGAAACAGTCGTTGAAGGACAGGTTGTGTCGCAGAGAGTTTTGCCACCGCTGAGTGTTTTCTCTATAATAAGGGAATCTATCCATGATGAACTTGTAAATTTCACTGAGAGGCAGCATCTTCTCTGGGCAGCTCTGGATCGCCATGGCGGTGAGAGAGATGTAGGAGTAAGGTGGCTTCTGGTCGCTGTACGTGTTTCTCCCCGGACGAGGCATCCTCGATATTTGTTAGAAAAGCAATAAAAAGTAGTCTCACTTAGTTCCTTGGCGACTGCTTGCCGCTCTTCATGAAAACAACCGCCGAGGAAAGTTTCAAAGCAGGCAACGCTGGAGCGGCGTTGAGTGTAAAACAGCCAGTTTGCGCGCCTCTGCGGTGTGCAGACGGGCGGACGGTGCACATTTATGGAGAGAGGGCTGCTGTAAGTCTTTCTTGCAAAGTAAGTCAGCTTGTCCCGCTAGCAGAGCTGAACTGACTTCATTTGGCGTCCTTGATAAGACGAGCTAAGTGGATGCCTCCATGGCCTTCCTCTAACCATCTGATAGTTTTATGTAGTGACATGAGCAGAAAAGACCCCTGTAGAGGCGCTCCATTAATGTGCCACCTCTTTGCTATCACATGACAATTGCCATGGGAGGAGGGGGCTGGGAGGAAGGCATAATCTGGTTTCATTTACACCTATTTACATGGACACCTTGGGCCAATGGAAATCATTTCCATTTGAAGACAGAAAAAGGGGTGAAAAGGCTTGGCAACCGGAATTGAACTGCGATGGCACTCAGTGTGTGAAGGTATGCGCTAATACTTCTTCAGCGGACTTTACAATTCATGTGTATATATATGGAGTGTGTCATAAAAATGTCTTTTAACGATGTGTGCTGTTGTTAAGGCAGATGTGTATTGTAACATGGATTTTATTAAAAAATGTGCGATGAGTAGCTACAGCTGTCAAAAAATGTCTTCCATACCGTGTTTTATAAAAGCTGCTAACGTGTTTTATGATGCGCATTTGAGTGAAAACAGCTGATTTTAAAGATAAAATGTTGCGGGAAAGCATTTAGCTTTTATTTCTTATTATGGTCTAATATTGTTTACGAAATGCCATAGGTACATGCATAATTATTTGCCAAGAGCAAGTTTATTGATGAGCCCACTGTTAGTTTTTCTCAGCTAATTTCGCCCAGAGCTGAGCAAAGGAAGTAGACGATATGAAAACATCAACACAATGCAAACAACGCTGTTCAAACTGAAACTTCATGAGGCAATCAGGTCTATTGTGTTTATGTAAAGAAGATTTCAAAAGTACTTCAGAAATGCAAATAAACCCTTGAGGATGGTGTGGTGAAAACTGTATAAAATATCCATAAGTCAATTATATGAATGTGAAAACTAAATGGGAAGCCTATTTTGAGCTATCGCCATTCAAGCTTTTGGCCAGGGCCACCTTTCCGCTTGGAGGGTTTGCAATGCCAAGGACCACACACACGCACGCACAGATTTGCTCATAATTTATGCTAATTTCCCCCCATAAATCCACAATGCACCCCATCACCAGTCTGACAGATTACGAATAGAATCGCATTGCGGGGGGACACCGTGCCTTTTTCACTCAGAAACCAGGAGCTGGCTGAAGAAGAGCGTCTTCCCTGCTGTAAGGACTGTTTAATAATATAAAACCAGGACTCAACACCAAAAAGGGAAAAATGCTTTCCCATAGAAATTATTTAATTATAGCAAATGTGCTATATGCCATAATTTTATATATTAGGTTATTTTATAAAATATTTACATTGGAACAAGTCGTTTTTTAGAGTCAGTCTAAAACTTTCAGCATGCAGATTTTTTCCTGAGTTCCTTTTAACACCTGTCGTTTCCCATTAATGTTCATGTGAAAAGGAAGTGGCCCAACAAACTGCCAAATATCAAACATCTTCTGACATCCAGCCTATTCAATCACTCATTCATTCATTCATTCATTCATTTAAAAAGATTATATTGTTGGGTTTGACTCAGATTAATATGTCCATGTCCAAAGCATTTTTTTGTAACTGATAATTGTAATTTTACGTGCAATATTTGTTAAATGTCACTAATATCAGCTATTGAAATAGCATTAAAATACTGAGATCTGCAAATCATTGAATATCACGCAGAATTTTTACGCATGATTTTTTTTATTTTACATTTTCAACTTGTAATGGTTTGTCTTTGTCAGTTTTATTTGTTCGTGTTTGCACTGCAAACTTGCTGTCATACGTTTAAGTTGACCTGCAACACGCCTGGCAACACTCGTGTATTAACCAGCCGAGTAGTACTAGTTTTTTTTTCCTCCTCTCATGCACAGACGGTGTGGCTTTTTGAGCTTCAGGGTTATGGGATATTGGTAGGCCTTTTGTCCCTGTCCAATGCACACACTGAAAATACCACCATGACTCTGAATCTGAATAGGGTTTTTAGTTGCTCCCAAACTCCTGAGTTCAAGCAGCAGTAGATCAAGTCTGCACTATGTTTGGTCATTTGTAGAAACCCGAACAAAGGTCGGGATAAGCCAAATTGCATTGCACTTGTGAACCGTGCCTCAGCCTGAAGTATCCTTTAGAGCAGGACGGGACCAAGAACAATTTTGTGTGAGCTTTAAAAAAAAAAGAGGAGCGAAAACAAAGGGCACTTTCTGAAACATCTTAAAGTAGAGTAGTGAGGCGTGACATTCCCAGGGTGACGAGACACAAAAGCTGAGGTCATTGGGATGAAAAAGAGAATCAAACAGCCACTTTCACACGTCTGCCCTCCTCTGCTGCACCCCCCGAGCACAATAGGAAACAAATGTTGTTAAAAGAGGATCGATGCCATTCATCCTAAAGCAGCGAATGATAGCCAAACAATATTGTCACACTGAATCGAGTTGAGATATGCTGCCACCCAGACACGGAGAGGGAAAAATCTGCCTTTCAGGGAACGATTAAGAGAAACTTAAAGCTGAGGGCAAGGCTTATAAAAACATGTATTCAAGGGGTGAGTGCAAGTTTGGAAATGAAGATTGATTAACAAATAACACACATTTGAACTGGATTACGACTTTTATTTAAGATTTAAAATTTGTTAAATCTAGGTTACAGTTGTGGACGTCAAAAATCATTGTATGCTCATTTTTCTGAGTTGATTTCAAGTTGTCATTCACAGTTTTTAAACTTTACTTTTCCGGGTTCCACAGAGCAGGCAGTTGCTATATAGTCTATTGGAAGCTCTGACTGCCAGCAATGTATATTTAGGCCACTAATCAACCTATAAATAGACCAGCCATCGCTAGAGGTGAACAAATTCGCATTTTAAGACAAATATTTGTAATCCCATGAATTAATTTGTGAATTTTCTATTTCTGAGCTGTTTCAGTGTCTGCCACGCAGATTTTCATGAGCAGCCCTGCAGATTTAAAGAGATCTGGCATTTACCTGTCCTCTGATGGTAAACACACGTTCACTGAAAGCAGGTATAGTTTGTTGCAAACTGTGACTCTCCGACCCAACCAATAGGCCTGTGCTACTAATTAAGTCCGTGGTGGTTTCAGCCCCCAGAGATGTTTTATGGTGCAATTAAGGACGCGCTGATGATAAGGTATGAATATTCAGCAGAATGACAATTAATTAGCAGACAGAGGGCTCTCACTACAACAAATTTAACCAGTATGACGGGATATTCACACTACTTAAAGGCCATCTTCATATTCTGCCCCAGTGAAAATGATTTTTTGCCCGGAAATGGAAATCAGAATAAAACCCTGTATGTTCGCAAATCTAACACATCATAATATGGTGAATATCTGTTTTCATTTATTCTATCAAACAAGGAGATTATGGTCCTGGAGCTGCAGCAGCCCGCTCCATTAGCTGTTTCTGGGTGACTTCAGAGGGAGTACCTGGAAGAAGACCTCAGGGCATTCACAACATATGCTCGGATTATGCTTAATGGTCTAATTACATAAATTAGGCATTCATTATATGGAACATCATCTGTAACAGATATCTCAATTGTTCAGAGGCGGGAACTTCTAATTCAATTTGTCTGTGAACTGGTTCATCCAATTAAACACTGAAAGATGTAAAAGAAAAGGTACAAATATTGACCACTATAGGTCCAATTTGTTTTCTTTAAAAAAAAAAAAAAATACAGAAATGATACAACTTTATTTTATTTTTGGACTACTTTTTCTATACTTTTTTTCAGCAGCATTAACAATTAGAGGCAGCAGTTTCACTCTGTGACCATCAGATGGGGACAGGCTCTGGAGTCTGTCTTTCTTGGTTATTCTGTTATGGTTGATTATCTTATATAATTCTATGTGCCTGAAGTAATCACACCCTAGACATATAACTGATAGTTTTACTGTTTTTATCACTGTTATTATCAATATAATAACAGTGTTTTGAAAAATATTTTTTAAAAAGTCAACACATCTGTCCATCTATCTACTGTATGTCCATCTATCTACTGTATGACTATGAAATTGTGTCTGCAAGTGCATGTGAGCCTGTGTGTGTGTAGGAGGGGTGTCCCAGTTCATTGACTCCATATGGTGAGAAACAGCAGGACTGATGAGTGTACTACCTGAGGTCCATGTTTGTGCTGTCGACTGTAACCAAAACAGAGGCCCCTGACCCACTGCATAATTCATTACAGACAAGACAGTGCTGCTCACACTCATTTCATCATTTAGCTTTTGGTGACAGATGACTCGCTGACAACAAATCATCCTATTGAACTACACATGATACTTAGCCAGCTGACAGTTATAAAGAGGAAGGATCAAAGAGCAGGAAGAAAGTCACTGCCAAGATGGTGAGACAGAAAAGATGTAAATGCACGGTTGAAAAGATGAGAGGAGAAAACAGAACAGGAGTCCATTTCAATATTGAGAAGAAAATGCAGAAACCCTCACTACTACACTATGTATTACTGTATAATAAACTAGTTTCATATGAACAATAATCATGGAAATTCTCAGTTACTGTATATATTGTTGAAAATGAGAGAATAATGCAATATTAAACAATGTGAGATCATAATATATTAACAACAAACTCAACAGAAGAGCGAACTTTCACCGTGAAGCGGGAAGATAAAAGGACTATTATGCAAAAAGAAAAAAAGAAGTTTGAATTAACATAGTTCAATCACGTACAAAGAGTTACCTTTCAGAGAGGATAAAAATGAGGTGGAAGGCTTAGAGATGGATAACCAGGAATCTGTGCAGTGGCACAATGAAGAAAGGATCACAGGATGAAGTAATATTACTGGAGCTACACCAAATTCAGAAAGGGAGGCTTTTAAAGCTCACACTCCCCTGAACTGTGTTGTGTCGTTAAACGCTGATGTACAACACAGCCAGATGGCTGGTGACATATTAACTGAAGAGTATAAATGGATCAATACATCCGGTCACTTTAAGTGAAATTACAACATCTTGAGATCAATGTTGTAGGTTTAACCTTAAACCCTTCACCTTTCCTTTTGTGTTTACTTTTCTATTATCTTTTCAGTGTGGAGAATTGGTTATTAATAAAGGTTGTTATTATCCGTTTGCCTCAAATTAATTACAAGTTTGTGAGGTGTGGGATAGCAGAGGATAAAAAGCTTTGATTCCGGGATCAATTCAGAGAAAGTTGACATTGTTGTTTACTAGACATGTCCTCGGCAACACCACCAACATGTCTCTCCTTTGGGGGTTAGTGTGTAAGACGTCTAACTGAGGCAAATCCTTTTTATTGTGAGCCTGTGTGGTTGGAAGGCACGGCCCTTTGTGTGGCTCATGTTCATCCAGACCTTGGCACTGATCAGAACACACTTAACCAACTGGGACCAAATGAGGGGCATTTTGTTCTGTCTTTCATCTTATGCATCAGGGAAATGCCTAGTCTCCAAGGATGTTTAGCAGAGCCAAAGACCAGAACAACACAATACACAGTAACAATGCAATGCAAAGTGTTTACAACACACATAAACAAAAACACATGGCTGATGCTGGGGACACCCACTGGGAAGGTAACGGAACGAAAAAAGATACCAGAGAAAATGTTCATAAAAAAGTTTGCAAACATAATCCATAGACATCCAGCTGTCAAAGCGAAAGAGAGACGAATTGGAACTCCTAAATTAGGGTTTGCTCTTTCTGACCTACATCTGCAAGGGCCTGTCCTTTGTTTTAACGTCAGTTAGTATTTCTAGTTCACAAGACGGGACTACAGCCACCATTCAGTGTTCAGTTTTTTGCTCATGGGTGACTAACACAATGGCCAATCACCAAGTGCCACTTCTATTGATATATATTTTAATTGGTGTGTGATATATGCTGCTGTAAGACTCAAATTTGCATTGCTAAGCATAAACAAGCCCCACAGTAAATCACAAAGAGCTTTGAAGAGAAACGCAAACAAGCAAGGTGGCATGGTAGGCTTTGCACCGCTCCTTTACGGTTGACCAGCTCAATGTGCCTCCTGCTGAAAGGTAATATGCATGACACATTTCCAGGCACTAATTCATTTGTTTAGTAATAGGGGAGCTAACCTGTGCTGAAAACATGGGTGCACTGAGGAAAACATAAAGGTCCTGTTAATCCATGGCTAATCAAAAGGGCACAGGAAACAACCCCGCAGAAGGATTTTGTCGTATTAATTAAGGCAAAGCTTGAATATTTGTGCGTCTATAAAAGCGTGCTCATAAGGCAGGGCATAGTGCAGACTCGGCATCATTATTCCGCCAGACTGCTTTGACGCTGTCAGTGTGAGGATGCAGCCCCTAGCTGGCCGCCAAGGACCCTGGAAAGCATGGCTAATATCTAGAGAAAAATATGTATTTATGTGTCTAAAATCCTGTTGATTAAGGGCTCTTGAATCAGCATTGTAGCTGATATACAAGATGCTTTATTTTTGAAGGATAGTAGTAATAGAACTGATGAACTGTGATGTTGATTACTAGACCCTTAAGGGTCTACACTTGAAAATAATGTTGTTGACTCTGACCTGTTCATGCGCAAGTCCTCCAGATGTGACAAAGCATTTGAATTATAGATGGGAAATACACACAGACAGCATGCACACAGAAGAATGCAATTACATTTCTATCAAACATATTCCATCTAGAGTTGAGGTTTATGCTATTACAATGCACTGATGGAAAAGCACAGGAAGAATCCTATGAAATGTCAAGTGCTGCTGCATGCCAGGAAAAATCTTCATCGGTCACAGCTACTGTAGGCACAGACAGAGTATTAACAGCCTTATCAGCTGGGGAAATGTTCTGTTCCCCTGCCTAAACAAAAGCTATTACAATCCCAAATAATTAACTTTCAACAGAATATAAGATGAGAAGATCTGCATGTAGAACAATTTTGATCAAAAGGATATCTGTTTCACAACAAAGAAAAAAGGCTGCAGCAGAGTTCTGTTTGTCACTACATCTCTAAGTCATTTCACAGACTAAGCTGGGTTCAGATATTGGACGATAATGACACAGTACACTTTTAAACAGTGTTCTCCAGAGCAAATTCCGAGCTTTGGTGGAAATGTGTCCACCTTCTCTACAAAACGTTCGTATCTTTATACAGCTGATGCACATATCACAGTCTTCACAAAATACAACCTCTACGTGTACACATACTCATTCAAGGAGACTCCCCACTTACCTTTTGTATGAGAAAATACAAACTTTTTTCAAAACAAAATACATTCCATTACAGTTTTCTGTATATTGATCTAATTAAATAAATCAAGGTGTCAAACTGTAAGCAGAATGCTCACGTGCAAAGCAGCAGCAGTATGTCGAGCTTTGATAAAAAGCCTTTATCAGTTATAGCAACTTGAAATTATTAAAAAACAGGCCGAGACAATACCTGAACCTTTTAAGCATTCATTCAGGGGTCCTGATTGGATAAGTGGGACAACAGGTTGGGGATAATCAGTGTCATTCAGAAAAAAACATGAACAGAAACAGAAAAAATAATAATAATAATAACAGAAAATAAAGGTAAACATGGTTATTGATTCAAATGAAAAACATATTCTATGTCTTCATTGAGGAATTTATGGACTTGTGTTGTTTTTTCTTGACTTCTTGGTGTACAACGTTTTCTGTAAGTTGTAAGTCATGTAGTCTTGTACAAACACAGTCTTGGAATATTTAAGCAAACTGAGTAATGTTGAAAGTTGACAGCCATGACTGGGAGAGAGAGACCTTTTTTTTTTAAGTTAGTAAATTCTTGGTTCAGTGAAAGTCAGTTCCGGTTCTGAACTGCCCCCAAATCAGCAGTGTTATTCTGTCATTACTCTGTTTATGTTCTCATCTCACTGACAGACTTCAACAGGCGTTAAACCAACTCAGGTAATACGGCCTAATAAATCGGCACTAATAAAAAGCATTTAATCGTGAGTGTCAAGATGATTAATTGTGCACTAAAAAATGTGAGACTTCCCAATCAAGGGGGGCAGTGAAAAAGCATTTTGCATTTCAGCATAACTGGCACTAATACAAGCAGTTATGTTAGTCTGTTCATGGAATGGTATGAATATCAAATTAATAATTAGTCGTGTAATTTCTCCTCAGGAATTACTACGCCTCAAACTGGTTGGTGAATTTAATTATTAGCAGCCTTTTTGTTTCCATGTCCCTCTCATTACTGTCAGGATTGATGTAACATAAACTTCATTAAAAATTAAAGCAAGAGTCTTAATTATGAGGCTACACTGACTGAAGTTAGAATTAGCCAACTCAGTGATGTGCAAATGAGAGCATTATTTAAGAAACATGCTGGAAGTAGTTATGCTAATTTCAAGAGTTCACAGTAGCAGACCTTTTCACTTGCAGTTGCATATTCATTAAACACACTATGCAAATTTAATGTACCAGTCTTAGTAATGCCTTGTTAATTTATTCAGATTTATTGAATACGACTTGTAAAAAGTACCAATTTAATTACCCTGTCTCCTTGGAAGGTAAGGGATATAGTCAAGGTTTTAAACTGTGTAAATCAGGATTAGTGTGGTTTGAGAAAAAAAGAATGAAAGGATGCTGCTGTTAATGGCCATGCTTTAAAGACATATTGATTTACTTAAGACATGATCCAAGTAAAATCTCTAAAGCGCACTCAACCAGCCAAAAAAAAAAAAGTAAAGATGGACAGCATATGGGCTGTAACAGTCGAGGTGGAGTTCATCATTCATGTCATATAATGTAACATGAGCTCCCAGTGTACTGACAGTGAGTTTGTTGTTTTTGTAGTTGTTTTTAAGTATGGGATTTAGTGATAGTGAACCCACGCAAGCTCTCTTAGTTTATCAAATTATACAACCATACAAAAATACAACCTTACACCTATTGAATTCAAGTTTCTCTCTATCACCAAACTCATTGTAAATCACATTTCATTCAAACAAAATACAGTGAGGAAAATAAGTATTTGAACACTCTGCTATTTTGCAAGTTCTCCCACTTAGAAATCATGGAGGGGTCTGAAATTGTCATCGTAGGTGCATGTCCACTGTGAGAGACATAATCTAAAAAAAAAAAAATCCAGAAATCACAATGTATGATATTTAAACTATTTATTGTATGATATAGCTGCAAATAAGTATTTGAACACCTGAGAAAATCAATGTTAATATTTGGTACAGTAGCCTTTGTTTGCAATTACAGAGGTCAAACGTTTCCTGTAGTTTTTCCACCAGGTTTGCACACACTGCAGGAGGGATTTTGGCCCACTCCTCCACACAGATCTTCTCTAGATCAGTCAGGTTTCTGGGCTGTCGCTGAGAAACACGGAGTTTGAGCTCCCTCCAAAGATTCTCTATTGGGTTTAGGTCTGGAGACTGGCTAGGCCACGCCAGAACCTTGATATGCTTCTTACAGAGCCACTCCTTGGTTATCCTGGCTGTGTGCTTCGGGTCATTGTCATGTTGGAAGACCCAGCCTCGACCCATCTTCAATGCTCTAACTGAGGGAAGGAGGTTGTTCCCCAAAATCTCGCAATACATGGCCCCGGTCATCCTCTCCTTAATACAGTGCAGTCGCCCTGTCCCATGTGCAGAAAAACACCCCCAAAGCATGATGCTACCACCCCCATGCTTCACAGTAGGGATGGTGTTCTTGGGATGGTACTCATCATTCTTCTTCCTCCAAACACGGTTAGTGGAATTATGACCAAAAAGTTCTATTTTGGTCTCATCTGACCACATGACTTTCTCCCATGACTCCTCTGGATCATCCAAATGGTCATTGGCAAACTGAAGACGGGCCTTGACATGTGCTGGTTTAAGCAGGGGAACCTTCCGTGCCATGCGTGATTTCAAACCATGACGTCTTAGTGTATTACCAACAGTAACCTTGGAAACGGTGGTCCCAGCTCTTTTCAGGTCATTGACCAGCTCCTCCCGTGTAGTTCTGGGCTGATTTCTCACCTTTCTTAGGATCACTCAGACCCCACGAGGTGAGATCTTGCATGGAGCCCCAGTCCGAGGGAGATTGACAGTCATGTTTAGCTTCTTCCATTTTCTAATGATTGCTCCAACAGTGGACCTTTTTTCACCAAGCTGCTTGGCAATTTCCCCGTAGCCCTTTCCAGCCTTGTGGAGGTGTATAATTTTGTCTCTAGTGTCTTTGGACAGCTCTTTGGTCTTGGCCATGTTAGTAGTTGGATTCTTACTGATTGTATGGGGTGGACAGGTGTCTTTATGCAGCTAACGACCTCAAACAGGTGCATCTAATTTAGGATAATAAATGGAGTGGAGGTGGACATTTTGAAGGCAGACTAACAGGTCTTTGAGAGCCAGAATTCTAGCTGATAGACAGGTGTTCAAATACTTATTTGCAACTGTATCATACAAATAAATAGTCATACATTGTGATTTCTGGATATTTTTTTTTAGATTATGTCTCTCACAGTGGACATGCACCTACGATGACAATTTCAGACCCCTCCATGATTTCTAAGTGGGACAACTTGCAAAATAGGAGGGTGTTCAAATACTTATTTTCCTCACTGTACATCTCCATCTCAGCAGCCTGTTGAGCTTGCTTGGTGTTTGGCTGTTGAAATCAGCCAGTCGTTCACTGACAGAGGTTTAGTCAGTAGCTATAAGAGCTGCGCTGATGTTAGCAAACTTACTAGATAACACAGTCGGAAATTGGTGCTCTTACAACGGTTGTTGTCTAGCGGCCACCCAAGATTCAAGCAACATTATGCTGCTGCTGGTGAAGAGTGGATTGTCACCAGCAGCGAGAGGGCAGCATAACCACGCTCAGCAGCCTCAATGGATATAATTTTAGCAAATGGCAGAGGCAAAGAGACAGAAAAGGACGTTGTTGGTGGAAGCTAAGAAGAGAAAAGGGGAGGGACCAAGCAAAAAGCTGCAAGACAGACCCTGAGCTGGCATTCTTTCTTTTGGACTAAGTCAGTGAGTAATATTGCTATGACATGTTTTGTAGCGCTTGTTTGATGTTTGGCTGTGTTAGCAAAGTTGTCGACTTGCTAGTTTTTGTAATCATAAGAAATGCACGTGTACAGTTTATTTACACTCTGAAATGGTAGGGCCACCAAATCACACAAAAAAAACTCCTCTTAATGTTGCTTTAAGGACTTGCGACACACAGTGAAGGCATCACTTCACCCATTAATACAGAAATATGACACACAGTGTACATAGTTTTTGAGAGAGATATCATTGCTTATTACGTGATTCAACATTTCCCTCTCTCTCACACACGCCAACGCACAAACACACACAGCAGTCCACTACTTGCCCCAGATGTCTGTGATATTGCAACAGGGTGTAGGCCTATTCACACTAGGCAATCCGTTAACTCGCCTGAAAAATTATATCAAAGACTATTGCTCAAGGAGAGACCGCAATTCCGCCCATTATGGTAATATTGTTTTAGGCACTGCTTGTCACCGGCACACAGTAGCAAGCATATTATCATTTGTAGCGCTGTACTAATTGGAGGATGCATCAAAAAGCCAATAATACTAAACAAATAAGCTGCAGTCAATACAGAGTAAGACAGTAGGCTACAATACAACTGAGTTTATTTTTGCGGGTCGCGGCCTCAACCTGTTCGGTCAAAACTTGTGCGCACGATAGTGGCTGATGGTGGAGAAGTGCGCAGCCATCCTGTCATTCATGCGATGCGCAGCATAGTTCATTAGGAAGTGTAGTGTAAGTCTGTTTATCTTGTTTAATGTAAATAATACTAATTATAATGAAAAATACATTACTTATACATTGTGATTCAAACTAATGGTTGTAGATAAATTAATTAGAGACACCCACAGATGCATGATTTTACTGCTTCCATGGGAGCTCAGACCCTCCTTATGGGAGCTGAGCTCCCACTGGCTCCCACATAACTCGAACCATGGACAGGACCTTTCCAAAGGCACAAAAATTCAAGTGCTTAAAAGACAGACAAAAACATCATCACACTGACCACCTCACCTTTAAATCATATACAATACATGTTATAGTGCCTTTTGTTATAAGGGTTGAAAAAGTGTAACACATTCATTATATGCACATGTAAATGTAAACCTTTTGTTTTTACTTCTGCATTATTATGATGTAATCCTGAGGCCTTGTCATGGGGCCCTGGGTCAAATCTAGTTCTAACTCCTTCATTTAATAAATAAAGCTGTGTTTCATTAAATTATCATAAACTAGCTGATATTTAGTAAACCTGAGACATGAGTGTATTACAGTATAAGAGTACTGGTTGGTTTCTGGGTGTCTCTGCAAACTATAATAAAACTGCCATCTACAGTGGGGGGAAAAAGTATTTGACCCCTTGCTGATTTTGCAGGTTTGCCCACTTACAAAGAATGCAACGATCTATAATTTTAATCATATGTACAGTCTAACAGTGAAAGACAGAATCCCAAAGAAAATTCCAGAAAATCACATCATATGAATTTATAAAAATTGATAACCATCTGATGAGGAAAAACAAGTATTTGACCCCCTGGACAAACAGCATGTTAATATTTTGTAGAAAAGCCATTATTGGCCAGCACAGATGTCAAACGGTTTTTATAGTTGGTGACAAGGTTTGTGCACATTTCGGCAGGGATGTTGGCCCACTCCTCCCTGCAGACAGCCTCCAAATCATTCAGGTTCTGAGGTTGTCGCCTGGCAACTCGAATTTTAAGCTCCCTCCAAAGATTTTCAATTGGATTCAGGTCTGGAGACTGGCTAGGCCACTCCAGAACCTTGATGTGCTTCTTCTTCAGCCACTCTTTTGTTGCTTTGGCGGTGTTGCTTTGGCGGGTCGTTGTCGTGCTGAAACACCCATCCTCGACCCATCTTCAGCTCTCTCACTGAGGGAAGGAGATGTTGGTCCAGAATTCCACGATACATGGCCC
>NC_060171.1:16277161-16286620 GCF_021292245.1 Micropterus dolomieu | reverse complement strand
CTGTCACCCACTTGGAATATTTTTCCTCTTAAAGCTTAGCTGCACACACTATTAATAACTTACTGAAACAGGTCCTGTCATCTGAGCAAACGTCACAGTGGGGAGGGCAGCGTCTGCAGGTACCATCATCTGCAGGGTATGTCCGCAGTGAACAGTTGAGTCTACACATACCACTCTCTAGGTAGTGGCCATTAGCACAGGATAGACACTGAGACTTGGTGCCATCACATGTCAGACAGGAGCTATCACAGGCTTCACATGACCCCTCTGCTGTCTCAAAGAAACCTCTGGAATCAGTCAGGAGATTTGTTAAGGCATAAAACATGAAACACAACACAGTAATTACAGATATTTTTTCGTCAATCTACTGCTTAGTTCGTTCAATCACTTACTCTGGGCAATTCGACCAACACCGCCCCTGGTGGAGAAAAAGTTTATAGCTGCTTTTTGAACAGCTGATGCAGTTATCACTCGTGTCCATGCAGGTGTCACAGTTTGGCGAGCAGTCCTCACACAACTGAGTGGCAGAGTTTGCGTAGGAGCCAGATGTACATTTCACTACACAAGAACTGTCCTGGTCCAGGAAGTATCCTGTGACACCAAAATGTACACGGCACAATAGGAATTTGAATCATGTTTCTACAGTATTGACAGAAGAAAGTAAATATTTGTACCTTTGAAACAAGAAGAACAATCCAGTGCTTGGGGGCCAAAGCAGGTCTTACAGGATGAATCACAGGCGTGACATTCACCATATTTACCTATAAATAAAACGATAAACAGAGCAACCTTACACTATAACAAAATGTGAAAAATGTGTCATGATGGTTTACACAAAAATATTGACATGCTACATTTAGAAGGGCTTACTGCTGACATGAAAGATTGGAGAGGTCAGTGAGTTATAATCATGGCAAGTAAACCATTAAGCTTCAAAAGCTATTCCTGGCATATAACATGCACAGCACTGCCAATGTAAAACTCCATTATTCTTATTATTAGCGCAATGCTTTGAGGTTACAAAATGAACTTAAAATTGTTCTTTTTACTCACAGTTGTAAGCAGCAGGTGGTTTAGAAAAAAACTTGGCTGTGCTTCTGACAATGAACATCCACCCAACTTATCCACACAAGGGTGTAAATGATTAAATCAGTGAAGCAGAAAAGTAAATGATCAGTCCGATCAGCCCATATGATTTATAACAATACAGTTCTGTGTTCCAACGCTGTTGACACAGACACCAGAGGTGAAGCGGGTGTAGAGCCCCCTTTTGAAATTGCTCCATTAAAATGGCTCTTCAATGAAAGGTTACACAGTGAGTAGGAGACCGTCCTTCAACCTAGAGGTCCTTCAGCAGGGTTCAAGCCGCTGTCTCAGTGGCAAGCCTCTACCATGCTTAAGTGTCCTTGAACAAGACAGTGAATCCCTCAAAATTCCAGGGACACTCTGCTCTGACCTTGCATTGGAGAAAAGCAATTATTTCCATCAGGGAACCAAGTATCATGTTGTTCAGTATGATCCCCGTCTCTATTGTCAGCTGATACTAATTTGCCATTGAGTACTTTACTCACTTTGTTTTACTGTTTTTTTTTTTACTGAAATGTAGTAAATCACATAGGCCTCACCACCCTATAAAGTTACTTTTATCTAAAAAGGGAGAAAATTTATTAACAGCTAAAAACATTACACCTCATCATGATTGTTCCTCTTACCATCAAAGTACTGTCCCAGTGGGCAGTTGAGCAGAGGGCACTGGCCATGTAGAGGAGGGTTTCCACCAAGACAAACATCACAGTCTGTTGAATGAGGTCCGTGGCATGTCTGGCATGAGCTGTGGCAGGTCTGACATCGCCACCCACTGGAGTCACTGAAGGTTTGCTGTGGGCACTGTTTAACACAATCACCTCCTGATGGGGCAGAGCAGTACAGAGAGGAAGTTACATTATTTTCCAGTACAAAACTTTATCTGTATTAGCAAACTTGAAAAACCTAGGTGTGACAAGATAGTAGATAATAATTATTTACAACCTCTATCCTCAAAGCTATTTTTAAGAGAGCAACTCTAAAAAGTCATTTTAATTAGTAAAACACGTTTTCATTATCAGTTGTCAGGGTTTTTTTTTTAAGTGGCTCTGATGTGGTCTCAAAAAAGATCGGCTCATCTCAACTATTTAAATCCTTCTCCTCTGTCTGCTCTTCCAGCATCTCTCCCTCTCCAAATTCCATCCAACTGCCCAGGCATAAAACAATGACCTAGATCTTTTGATACAGGACCTTGTGGCTGAAGCAGAGAGAATAAGCTGCTGATTGTCCATGATGGATCCTGTCTGACACAATGTACAATCATATGCCCGTGAAATATGTAACAACACGCGTACACGTGTACACAAAAATAAATGACAGCTAATGTTTTTAATATGTTAAAATAATTTTGATGGTCTGTTGTTTATTTTAATACCTACAGCCTTTATTAACAAAGCTTTAGCCTCTTTGCATAAAACATACATTTGCATATCTCATGTTACAGGTTTGCTGACAAGGACGCGATTTGCAATCTAAATGAAGAGTCAGAGAAATCAATCATTCTTGGTAAAGAAAAATCTCAAAATCAAAAAGAGTATATTAAAACGCAAACTCTGCTAGTACTGCATGGGACAAAAGGGTCATTGAATCATTTAGTATGCTAGTAGTAGAGAATAAATATACACAGAAATTATCATTCTTTCCTACTGGTACCATTGAGGAAGTAACCGGGCTGACAGGCAAGGCAGAGTGTGTTACTCCTGCAATCTGTGCATGGTGCTGGACAGGAGAGACACACACCCCTGCCCAAGTCTTCATAGGTGCTCTGGGGGCAATGCCTGCGACACTGGTGTCTGAAACTGTAAAAGAAAAGGTCCATTCAAAACTAAAATCAAATACCATTCAAAGTATTTATCGATACTCTACATATAACAATTAACAAACCATTTGTCTAAAACTAAGCTTGGTTTGTGCGTTTGAAAATCGGTCAATACGTGGTCGATTAACACTGGCTGCTGCAGCTGTTACACAAAAGTAAGCTCTTTTTTTCTAATGTAAACAACTAGAACAAAGCTATTGAAATATGAAAGACCTGATGAAAACGTTTGGGATTTAATAGCACTTTCAAAGCTTTACAGTGAATGACCTTTGCCCACACAGATGAGTCTGAGGCTAGACGAACTGAAACTAGAGAAACGACAAAACACACCACATGCAAGAGGCAATCCCAACATACACAGCACACCTGCAGCTGTATTGTTAACTCCTCTACAAGCCAAAAGTTAGGAAGAGGTGAAAACATAATGTAGGCTGCTTCAAGCTTATCGTGGCTCTCTCTTCTTAAGGCAGACAGTTAATTGGCGTTTTATTTGTAGCCTGGAGGCATGGGGCGATTTCTGTCATTAACCTGTCCTATCAGTCCTTCGGGGCTTAACTGTGCTATTAAACATGAGACGGCTGTCCTAAAAAAAATAGCCTAAAAGCAGTTGACATATTGAGTTGCAAAGATGTCACACATACAACATTAAAACAACTACTCTAAATTAAACAAGAAAAAAAGTAGAAATAAGCCACTCCCCTAGACAGTACAACATCCTCTGATGCCTCTTATACCACCTCCATTCATGAGAGAATCTGACCACTGACAGCCCAAGCTGCACTTCTGACTGTGTTGCCATGGATTTGGTGCTAAGATGCGGTGGTTGTTTGAGAAGGAACAGCTGGAGGCGCCACAACACATCCATCAACTCACTCACAATAGCAGCTGGTGCAGACCAGGGCTCCGTTTCTGGCCTGGAAACAGTGCACTACTTAAGAATCTACGGGATGTTTAAGAATCCCTCTGTGCAAATATTAGCCTATCCATTCCAGGACAGCACATCAGCATTTCCAAAGTAACTTTTGTTTTTTGCTTCTGTTCTTTGAATTAGTTAGGAAAAGGTGAAAATATGAGTAAATAAATGGTTTAAACCACATCAAGAGTGAATCATAACAATTTTGTGGTTTAGCTGCACTTAGAGAGGAAGGTAAATGTCAATAAATACCAAGCATCCATCATGCTGTGACTCTTTTCAGTAGGCAGCGTTTTATGCAAGAACAACACTGGCCCCACAGACTCACAGCTACGCTAAAGCTGTCTAGGGTTTAACATTTTTTATTACTTCTAGCCAAACCTCAGTAGTGGAATTTCTTGAAGTGCTGGAAACTGTCACACTATATCAAAGTGAGACTCTTCCTGCGGGTCATGATTGCCCCGTGTTCTATTGGGTTTCTTTTATTGGCGTTTTCCTCCTATAGTAGATAATAAGGTACTGCGGCCACAGACAGGACTGAGGAGACCTGTCATTCTAAATCTCTAAAGCCATTACTATTAAAGTAAAAGTTACACAAGAAGATTCACGGAAGAAGTATCTCACTGCACCTCTGTAAGAGCAATAAAAAGGAGGTGAGTGCAGTGAAGCAAGTGCATTTTCCTTCAACTGTCCTGCTGTAACACAGGAGCAGTCAGCGAAGTCAAGATGGTGCACCCTATATAATCCCACCTGCTACTGGCTATGCTTTCCACTTATACTTGCCGTCTTTTTCTCGCTTCTCCTCTCCTACTCACACATTACACACACTCTGTTAAATCTCTGTGAAGCAGACCACTCTTCTATGCTGAAACCAGGGCTCAGGTAACAGTGTAAGACTCTGAATGGAGGGTAACCCGACTCACACAATATTTGGAGGCCTAAACTTGGGGGGTTAGGGTTAGGGTTAGCCTCCAAGTGATATGCTGGTGTAAACAGAAATACAGGTGAAATGAATTTTCTTGTGTTGTGAAGAATTATTAACCATATTCTTCAAGCCAATATATGGAAATGCATATTACACTACATTTTGATTGACCAACTTTTTTTATCTAGCAAGGCAATGGCAATGCAAATAAAGACACTTGGGGCTTCGAAAGAAGAAGTACAATTTATTCTCTTTCCAAAACCTAAAATAAATCCAGAAAATGTCGTTTGTTGTCAAACTGTTGATTGTTCCTAATGTAATGTTAGCTAATGCTAGCTAACTTCCTTCTAAATGTAATGTAATAAAGCCCTACTGTTCTGTTTTTTAATGATTGTAATAGTGAATAGAGGCCTACCCAGCTTTACAGGAAGAGTGTTGATCCTTGATATCGTTGTATTTTGTTTCAATTGTCAGAGCATGCGGTGGTTCACTTGTACTGTGTGATCGGTAGGCTTTAGCTTCTATCTTTCATTTTTTTCATGTCCGTTTGCATCAATTTGAGTCAGTCTGACAGCCTGAATCCAACCTTCAAATGTGTAATACAACTGCAAAACTGTCTGCTTCATTCTGAGATCACTTTTTCCAACCAATTTGACAATATTTCTCTGGGGAGTGCAGTAATAGACAGTGGCAGCGCTGACAGTTTGTCGGACTTAGCAACAGTAACTAAGGGGGGCGGGGCTTAGCGAAGGGTCTATTGGGGAAACAAACGAAGTGGCTCGGACCGAGCACATAACACTATTCCAGCCGTTCCAGCCATGATGTGTGTGTCGCGTAATGTTAAATGACTTACCCACAGACATTCAGCCTACTTTCTAGTTTGCCAAGACATGCTGTTGTTGTGATGTTAGCTATAGTTGCAGGAGAGTTGTGAGCATAGCTTTTTGGATCTGGGGTGCTGGCTCTGGGTCCGCCTCGTCCTCTCTGCATGTTAGCGTCATGTTAGCTTCACAGCAGCAACTGTAGTAACAGTACGCTAACCCGCAACTTGGCTATCGTTAAGTGCTTTACTTGCTGTGTCGCTGTAACGCTCTATATCATGATTTTCATCACGGTGTTACTTACTGTAACTTTAATCGAGAACTGTTATATTGAATCAAAAATAACTGCTAGATGTATTAAATGTTAGCTCTCTAAAATAACATCTCAGAACGCATTTGATCCAACAGCAGAGGATATGGGGAGCCAGAAAAGTCCACTTATCACTGGATAATAATAAACGACAAAAAAACTCACAGAAAGTAACCTTCAGCGCAGCTGTTGTAGATATCAGGGTCTTGAGAAATGAGAAACGAGAAAAGGTGATTAATTAGAATTCATGTGGAGGAGCAAACTCGTGCAGTACTGGCTATCTTTATATTGTGCTGCACTGTGCACTGTTATCACTAGTGTTTCAATATGTTCATCGCAGATCCACCTTACATTGAGGGGGGAACAGTATGGTGTTGTTTTGCAGCCCATCTCATAGTCAATGCACTCTCCTGTATCACCTGGCCTGAAACACAGAGACCCAGCATAACAAGCCTGAATGTCATACTCTTAATCTACAGGAAACTCTGAAGCTCTGATTTACATTTACCTATGTCACAGGATGCCGTTTGGCAGACCCCATTCTGGAGTTTGTAGTGTTCCTGACATTTGGCACATATGTTGCCGTCTGTGCAGAGTTCACAATTGGCTATGCAGGGCAGACAGGCATAATGACCTCTGTCAGGATACAGTCCCCGGGCGCAGTGTGTCTTACAGCTACCTTGGTGGAGGAACCGTTCCTGTCCATCTTCATCTGAGGAGAAGGAGGAGGAACAGAGGACTTGTTAACATAAAGCCTACTCTATTTTTCTCCTCTACCAGGAAACGCCTTTTCCCAAAATCTGGACTCTTCTGAAAGTGAAAATCAATGAGCTTCTCATAATAAACATAGAGGCAGAGCCAAATGGGCCCCAACAATTACATGGAATGAAGGAAAGATGAAAGGACGTGCTGCCAACTGTGTGGGGGGTAGCAGGGAGTGACCCCTGCCATCGCTCTGCCACCAGGAGATGTACTGGGGTTAAAGGAAACATCCATGACTGGTGGTCCCCAGCTGATGACCCATTTTATGCGCAAAGAGAAGGAGCACACCTGCACAAAAGGCACCGGTGGAGGTGCGTCAGGCAGCAATGCCCAGCAGGTCGACCATCAGCTTGTATTTCTATAAATAAGTGTGAAAGTTGCCTTCAGCAAATTACAGCAATTATTAGGAAACCGAAGAACTAATGGCTCCAGCCCAGCATTTTGTCTGTTGTCTGACTGTAGGCCTGCAAATAACAGATCACAGTGTGAGATCACTTCCTGATGATGCGCCAATATAATGCAAACAATGGCAATCTGAGGCAGATGAGAGATCAAAGCTGTGGGCAGAGACAGAGTCTTCTGTTGACCCTAATGATTAATACTCTGCCACCTGCCACTAGCCTAGCTGTGGCACCTGAGGCATCTCTGAGTTACAGCATTGTCTCTTCTGCTCAGCGCTAAAAAGAAGATGTGTGAGACAGGGAGAAGAGGGGCCACAAGCTGCTGCTGCCTTTCTAACCCTTCGACTTCCCTGAACCTCAGCATGCACAGAGCAATGTGGCTTCTATGTGACAACAAACCGCAGTGTTTGAGGAATGGGGTACAGACTTTTGGCTTTTGATGTTCTTCCACAAAGGAATACACAGATGCCACACAGATATACACACCAGGATCAAATGCTAACGACTGTATACTACTAAAGTCTGCACAACAAAACATATCTGCGGCATTGAATATTAAAATACAGTCAGTAAAAAGCAAATGCATAATTGTAGAAATGTCAAAATGAATATATTCATTTAGTAAAAGAGAGAGAGACTTGCAGGTTTAGCCAATGAACTGAAACAGTAATACTTCTTGCCCAAGGGGATACTTTTTACTTTTTTCCTTTGCCTCGGATTAACAAAGGCCCCATTCTGACATGATCAGATTACAGTTAAAACTGGGGGGGAATGATCACACCTTCATTTCTTACCTATTTCAAAAGGCGCCCCTGTGACAGAAAATGCAAGTTCAACAGCCACTTTGTGATAGTTTAACAAGAGTAAATGGTAAACCAGAGTGCTCCTCCTCTAATTCAAAGGCCTTTAAACAGCTTTGCTTTAGTAACCATTAAACAGTGCTGCCTTGAAAAGAAAACTGGATTAATGAGTCTGTGACATGGCTTTGTTTTAATCAGGTATCTGTGGAGCTGGGGAAAAAATCAGAAAAGAGGAATTATATCGGCCAATGGAAGATGTTCATATTTGCACATCTCATACAGAATTTATGAAAAATGTAGGTAAAATTTGTCATATGAAGGCAAGGACATTGTTTAACTTCGATGAAGTCATTGTTTGATGATTTATTTGTTAAAACTACAGCCTACAAAACATGACTTTTTAAACCCCCATAATACATATTTCGCCGTTTTACTTTCTGAAAGCCCTCAGTGATTTTATGCTGTTAAAAGTAAGTGTATAGGGAAATATACTCACCAACTCCACAGGTAGTGCATTCAAACAGCTCATGCCCGTCGCACTCAGAGCAGGTGGGATGACAGAGGACACACTGATTCTTCAGCAGAAACTGTCCACTCGGACAGGGCGACGAAGGTTTACATCCAGTAAATCCGACAAAGCAGAGAAAGGTCAGAAATGCGGCGAGGTACGCTGGCAGATCGATGGGGCTCTGTGACACCAGCCCAGAAATAACTGGACCAGTTCGTTCAAATAAAGCCTCTGGACAATGAGCATGGACTATGGGAGGGAAAAGGGAGAACAGCCCAGTCTTTGTGACGATAGATAGTGTGTGAAGATGGATAGATAGATAGATAGATAGATAGATAGATAGATAGATAGATAGATAGATAGATAATTTTCATTGTATAACCTAAATAAACATCACACCATGCACCCCCCACCAAAACATGTTAATGGAAATGAGTGTATCGCTTTGTAAATTACTTTTGGTGCAACTTCTTTTGGATTGGATTGTATGGTTGAAATGCACTTTGGATAAAAGACCCAGCTATAAATGTAATGTAGGTAAACCAAAATACCTGATAGACACACCCAATTAGCTATTGTTACTTAAAAATGTATATGGCTGTAATGTTGCATATTAAACTTTGTTTGTTGAATATTTAGGAGGTGAGGAAAATGAGTGTCCACTGTCTGGCCTATAATTTGTACTTTAAATCCACAGGTTCCAGGATTCATTCAACAGTAACATTGGAGATTTAGCTATTGCTAGGTTAGTTAAAGTTAGTTCAGCTAAAAGGCATATAAAAGAAATTAGTGGTTTACAGATAAATTTAGGTTTTTTTATGGCTTGGGAAAGCACAAATTAAAAGCTCATTTTGCTTGTTTTATAAGCTCCTTTTTTGAGGATTAATTGCTTGTTGCACAATGTTGAATTGCTAACTAGCTATGCCTAAGGTAAACAATGTGGGAGAAACTCAAGAAGACACAGCTAGACCGCAAAGCATGCAACCAAAAAAAACCAAAAAAAAACCAATCCCACTCCTTTCCCTGCAGCTCTCCTTGCAAAGCCTCCTCCAAAACACAGTTTCAGTTGCAATGAGTGCAGGCAGGTAGGCCTGATTGACAGACACAGACACCAGAC
>NC_060171.1:16267135-16277061 GCF_021292245.1 Micropterus dolomieu | reverse complement strand
TTTATTTTATTGTTGGCCTGGTTCACAATATCTACCAACTATGCCTGCCTGTATCGTGACGCCACTAATTCATTGCTGTGGTATTTTTAAAACCATATTCATGTCCCCTTACAAAGACCTACATAATAAAACCTTTAATCTATCATTAATGTCAGATTCTTTTTGAGCCTGTTACAACACTGTTTAAATAACTCTGCCACTGTTTCCTTCTGATCATTTGGAAGATGATGATTTACATCAAATCAACTTGTTTGCTTTCTTCTCTTTACAACTCATTCAGCCACCTATTACCCCTGTCTTAATGCGTTACATGGGCTTGCGAAGACGGGCAGCTGACAGTAGTCGAGTCTGATTTGGAGACAGCTTGAGTAGACGGGGCAGAGATACAAAGCAGGGCCCATGGCTGCCAGGCCAAGCCAGGCCATGCCAGCTCCACAGAGGGCTTCAGTGCAGCAGGGCACTGGGGAGAGGGCGCTTGGCACCTGATCAGTTACCACAGTGAATTCTGTTCCTGTCACTGGCATTTAGCTACAGAAAAGCAGAGCAGACATGACGGTTGTTGTTGAACCCAGTTGGGCTTTCATGTCACTGTGGCAGTGCTGCATTATCAAACTACTTCTCGACTGATACAAAATGAAATTCCTTCACAAACATCTGTGGCAGTTGCCCGCTGCATACTTCGAAAACCTAAGCAGAAAAAGTTACCATCATTGTAACTTCAAGCTATCATTGTAAGAAACAACAGCAACAAACAAACAAAGAAAATCAGCAGTTACATTTTTAAATTAGCACATGTATACATATTTTGAACGAAAGGACCCAGCAGTGATGTTGTGCTTTTCCACTGGTATCATCAGGCAGGAATCTAAAAGAACGACCAGAATAAATCCTCTTGTGGACCCTTAAATGCACCTGCAAAGGGGGCTTAAATCCCCTATTTTCTTTCAAAAGAATTCCGTGTCTCTATGACTGATTCCCCCAAAGTTTAGTCCTTTAGAGGACATGAAATGAGTCAAGTGCCCATGGTAATCACAGCCCAATCACTGCATGGCTTTGAAGTGGGCCCTGTCCTTCAGACATCACTACAGGTGGGGAAGCAATGTTAAGTGTTGTGTCTGCAGGCAGAGGGAGGTCAGCTAGAGGCCATGGAGGCAGGCGGAGGGACTCCTCTCATACATCAAAATAGGGGAGGGTGGACCTTCCTGAGTCACTGCACTGTGGTCTCTTGCGAGTCTGTACACTAGCCATGTTGGAAACCAGTAGATACTTTGGGGGAAATGTGTCTCCCAGGAAGCAAACCCTTTCACAAATGTGCGGCAATATAAAATGTACCTCCAAATCACAGAGAAATTAAGTCGTAAGCCTTGTGCCATAAAGTTGTAATACATTCTTACACCAGTTTTCCCTTTCATGCTGTGGTGTAAAGGCTTAAACCTCAGACCGGTTGTAATAAGTTGAATGCAGAAACCATTTAACCATGATTTATGAAGTTTTTTCTCATGGATCTAGATTTGACAGTGTTTGTAAGGCCAGAGCCTGTCTGTTTGTCTGTTTTTTGATATCATTCCGAAAGGATGTTTCGATGACTTCAACCTGTTGTCGTCTTTGTAAGTTACTGGAGCCAGACGATGCTAATTTGAACCACAATAAGGAAACCTTGATGCTGCTGAGGTGGGATTGGGAAGTGGCAAACACTGTGATAGGCAGAGACACCTGTCAGTCAAGCAGACACCTCCACATAGTCCTCTTTCACCCATAATGTTGTTCTAATGAACACATTTTTTAAATCAACGTAAGACTTAAATGAAAGAATGTGACATAAGCATTCAAGACTGAGCATTCAAGACTGGAGACTTTCCCATCAAAACTGGCTACAGTCAGTTTCCACTCTCACTTTTAAGGTGCATTGGCTTGAAATGGAATGAAATGACAATAGCTGCTGTTTGATTTCTAAACGTAGGAATGAACCTCTCAGAGCACAATGTAGTTCTTTTTTATCTGACACTTGAGGATCAAGTGTTGAATCCAGATGCTGAAACCAAAACACTCCTGTTTAACACCCAAGTGACTAAATTAAATGCAGTTTG
The DNA here is from genome assembly GCF_021292245.1 of Micropterus dolomieu. Taxonomy (NCBI): domain Eukaryota; kingdom Metazoa; phylum Chordata; class Actinopteri; order Centrarchiformes; family Centrarchidae; genus Micropterus; species Micropterus dolomieu. The sequence continues at coordinate 16,274,974 of NC_060171.1, read as the reverse complement.
ATACATTTAACTTTAATCAAAAGTTATGCTGGTTTAACGAGAAAATGCTCTGCTACACCATGGAGCTTTTTTGATTGCAAGGTTTGTTATAATATTTTATGGTGTCATAGGGATAGTGAAGTTCCAGTGGTTCCAACCTTTGCAATAGGTTATATTTCTGTGAAACATTTTAATGACAACCAAAGCTTAGTGTCTTGACAGTTGCACACATTGTCTGAGACTGAACTCTCATCATCAGTGTTGATCGAGGCTAAGAGTGTGACAGCCTCAGACAGAAAGAGACCACAGGTTGTGTGTTTATGTGTGACTGACACAGCTTTTTCCTTGGTCTTCATCCAGCTGTGACACAGGCAGCAACGTGAGTTGGATGTTGTGTCTTTCCTGAAAGATATCCTATGTGGCAGCCATAGCTTGTGTATGCTGTGCATGCTGTCTTATATGGTCTGTGTGTGTGTGTGTCTGGGCCTCCTGCACCTAATTGTATTTGTATTGCTTCACTTGTCTGTTGCCGAGACTGGGAGCAGGCTGGCTGCTGGAGACGTCTGCCATTGTAACATTTTCCCCAGTAGGCCCGATGGGCACAGCAATCCCCTGTCCTGCCTCGAATCAGCAAGGGAGCATTTTCTAAATCAAACAGAACACTGTTGCACAGGATACCCTTGATGACTCAATTTAGATTTGTGCAGGCCCACAGCGTAGGTCATTTTCATTCATTTAGAAAAAGAGGTCAGGCCTCCTTTTCTCTGCAAAACCCTGCTGCTTTTGTAGAAAACTCAGTGTATCTCCATTTTGTCTCAGTTATTTCCATTGAAGGAGATATTAAAAGGGAAATGCAGGTTAGACACCACCCTGAGAAAAGACAAGCAGTAGCTCTGTGTTTCAGCTTGCTTTCTACGTCATTTATTTTCTTAAGTAGAGAAAACAAATGCTCTGCTGTATGTCACAGTCTCTGCCCTTTCTTTCAAATTTATTCCATAAGATGCAGCACATCTCAATTCATTCAGGGAACCATGGTGAGTAAATTTGCCCTTTCTTAACTGTAGAAATCTCCCATCTTCATTGTCTTGTTTCTGGTGAGATGAAGAAAAAGAGATCTGAGATGACTCAAGAGGGTCAATAAGTACAGTAGCCTATATTTTTGTACACATATTTATCTTATGACTTATTTTGAAGTCACCCTCTGTTAACTGTCATACAGTTGCACAAACTGTACTTTTACAGTTGTATTAATTCCACAAGAATATATGGTGGAGCTTTGCTCTGATTATTTACCATGCAGCTTCTTTTCTCGCACTGCTTTTCCATGCCTGTCCCACACACTCTGAGGCTTATTGTCCATGCCCCAACCTACATACTTTCTCAATTGTGGGGTCTAGCCCCATGTGAGGTCACTTGACATGTAGATTGGGTTATTGGAAATTTAGATAGACTGATTAATTATTCTACAAATAAATATATAGATGTTTGGAAGAATCATCATTCATATTTATACCTATTTGCATCCCATTATCATTTTGGAAATTAAATGCACAGGGTGCCATGCTCAGTTTGACTACTCTGTAGCTGCTGTGGTCATTAACATTTTGGTGCCCTAAGATTTCAGTTCTGGTTTAGCAATGCCCATGGTTACTAGTTGTACAGCAAGTGTGGTTTAGTGCTACCGGTCCCAGAATTCTGTGGGCAGTAGGGCTGCAAATAACAATTATTTTCACTGTTAATCTGCCCATCATTTTCACGACTTGATTATTTGTTTGGTCCAGAAAATATCAGTGTTTCCCAAAGCCCGATGTCCTTGAATGTCTTGTTTCATCCACAACCCAAAGATATTCAGTTTACTGTCATAGAGGACAGAAGAAACAAGGAAATATTCACATTTAAGAAGCTGGAATGATTTTTTTATTCATAAAATGACTCAAAATGATTAACTGATTATCAGAATAGTTGCCGATTCATTTAATAGTTGACATCTAATCGATGAATTGACTAATTGTTGCAGCTCTAGTGCTGGAATGATGGACTCTGCCACTAAGAACAAAACATAATATACGGAGATGTAATTATAGCGTGTAAATACATTGAAACGCTATTGCTGCAAAAAATTACGACCGTTGATAGTTTTAAAACTGAGGGTTGATTTAATGAAAATCTGGAAACTTTAAAATGGGTGTTTGGAGTCTAAATATGGTTGAGAATCCCTGTACACCTTTAACTTGAATCAGCACTCAGTCCTGTAATTACCATTTTAGGGTTCTACAATCTTTATAAATAAAGATTATTATTATATTATTACAACTAAACAACAACTGGTGAGTGTCACATAACTGACTAGAAGCTATTCCAGACAAATGCGGTATATGCCACCGACTTTGTACAAACAGATTTTTGATGCTGGCACATTTGAAATGATAAAATAATTAAAAAAGTGGCATATTACGATTCAATTTTAAAATTTTTGGCTAGTTCACAATGTAATTTGCTTTAAACTAGGCAATTTAAAGTATACATATTGAATAACAAAAAATCCTGCTCAAAATTATTCAGACCATAGGCTGTAGCATCAATAAAGCAATTATACTAACTGTTTCTGTTGGTTTCTTAAAGAACACTTGTCAGTCACTAAAATAAATGTCAGTTACTGATACCGGTGTGAGTATGATACATCTTTCCTCCGCAATGCGCCCACACCCACTGAATGCCCTGTCTGTGGGTGCACTTGAGGCCACTTTGGAGAACGCGCATCACACAAAGTTAAAGTTCAAGATTTATTTTTCCCATCCAAGAGGCCAAAATTAAAGTGTCCATCACAGATTTTTGTCAAGCAGGCTGGGATTCATAAACTTCTCACAAATTCACTTGACGTCTTTTGCTTCTTTTTGGGGGCTCAAAGTCCACCCTGGTCCTGGGTAATGGGAGTAAATGACACATATGTCAGATTCATAGTATCTGCACTTCCTCTGCTGCTTCCATTAACTGTTTAATTTGTGCTGTGGTCAAGTATCCTCAACGGATACAGTTTCGGTGTCAGATAAAGTTGGCTGTTGCAGTTAGCATCAGCTCTATTTTGATAGCTTATCATTCAGCCAAACTGACCACACTGCCAGTGCCAGAAGCGCTTGGAGCCCTGTGGTTGAATCCAGGCTCATTTGTATCTTTCTTCAGCAAGACTATGTAGTGCATTCAGTCCTGTTCTTCTGCTTAGTAAGAGTATGTTAATATTGTAGCACATTGCTCAAAAAGACGAATAAAGCGACAGCACACAAAAACAAGTACACTGCTAGTTAAGTGTACACAGCACAGTGGATAGGATTCACCTTTATCCTGACTTGTCATTGACAACGTAGCCACACCATAAAGCATACCCTGCTATATTGTCTATTTTACTCTAAATGGAACCATAATTTACAAAATGTCATGCTGTGTTGAGGAAGACTTGAAACTAGCGATTGAGACCATAAACTCATTAGGAGAGTGTTCACAAATAGTGTAATTTTGTCATGTCTATCTCTGTACAATCTGACTTCTTTTAGCAACTAATGGAGTCTCCCCCTGCTGGCCATTAGAAAGAATGCAGGTTTAAGGTACTTCTGCATTGACTTCACTTTTCAGCTCCGGAGGTTCCCACTTGATTTCAGATCCCTTTGGGTTTAAATACCTTGCTAAAGGACACCCTTAAAGCAGTTGCTGACTAAAGGAAGAGTACAAAAGTTATGAAAGATCACCACAGCATTCTTGTGGTATAGCCAGAAAACTCTTTTTTTTAATTCAGGAACCTACAGGTTTATAGGTATTAATGTCTTTTTTGTCAGATACTAAATCAAGAACAAGGTTATGTGATATAGCCCTCTCCACCTACTTGAGTGTACAATGGTGTTCGCACCCACGCACACTTTCAATCCAATAGTGGTGTCCCACTGCACAAAACAGGAATTGTGATATGTGAAGTCCAAGATATAACAGTTGTCCAAACCATCTTTTCTAGTATTTCCTTTATTATTGGAGTTTATGTGTAGATAATGAAATTCTTATTTTTGAGGGTCATTGTAGGACATTGTTGCTGCCCTGTGATTGAAACAGGCTTTCAGGTGAATACATTTATTTCCTTGATACTTCTGTACCTCAGGAATCTCAAATGCTTGTTTTAAAACAGCTACATCTGATCTAGCCAACATGACATTGTGCTCTGGTTTGCAGTAAATGCTGCTTTTTTTCATGGTACAAAAATGAAATAATCAGGTTGACAAGAGAACATGAAGTACTGTGTAGCTGCTTAACTTAGCAATATGTGGATCTGTGTGTATGTGCACATGTTTCATTTCTAAAACAGAAAATGTACTGAATACATCCTCTGGGCTTAGATATATATACTATATGTACAGTAACAGCACACTCCATCTCTGATCAGTAGGTGATGGCAAAAGTCTTTACAGATATAGCCTATCAGTCTACTATCATATTTACAAATATCGTGAAGAGTTGAATTACATGTAGGTCTTTGAGCTTGCGAGGACAGTGGGAGCAAGCTAAATATTCTGTTTGTTCAACACTTGAGAGGACACCCTCCCTCAGCACAAACTCAAATAGGAAACACCAGCTGGCTTCAGCTACTTGTTCTGTTTATCTCATGTGGGATCAGAAGATAGGTATTCAGACAGCAAGCAGTTCTTTACGTCTCCTCTGTGTATACGTAACATCCATGTTTCCATGTTTGAAACCCCCCTTTCACAATGTTATTAATACACCTGATACTGGCTGCTAAGTGTGCAATTTATATCCACAGCATACTGTTAATGTGTTTTCCCTTTGTTTTGCGTATTCTTCAAATCACCAGAAAGTCAGGAACCTTCTGCTTTGGTCTCTAGTCGCAGCTGTCTGCTTATGGCCGTCTCTCAAAAAGAGCCCAGATCTGAAAAAGAAGTATTGGCCTCTGCGGCAAGGGGGCTGGAGGGACTGACATTTTAAGGGGTTATGATCTTGTTCTGTGCCCCTCAGCAGCCAGCTCTTTGTCTGGGTGCACGCTGCACATACAGTCTGCAGTTTTATTATAACTGAAGATTTGACTTGACCGTAAGGTGAGACAGAAGAATTATCACTTGGATTTATTGCTTGTTGTGTAAATACTGAATGTTGCTTTTAGGAAATATGATGTGCAATCTGTAGTTTTTGTGTCTGTAAATAATCGAAACCACAGATGAAGCAGTAAAATTTATCATTTTGACGGCAAATTCATTGCCCGAGCCTCTAATCTTCCTCACAAAAACAGAAAGGTTTTCTGGGAACACTCATGTCCCTCAGGTATACAGTGCAGTGCTCAGGCTATCCGCTGCAGCATTAATTGAAATTTACCTCAAATATTAATGCGATGATGCATTTAGTGCAAACTGACAACAACTCTCCACTTCATGCATATGCTGCGCTGGCAGTGTGCAGCGCAGCAATGAGATGTAAAGTGACATTATAGCTTCCAGCAGCATCTTTCTCGCAGCATGTAAAGGGCTGCTGCACAGAAGTCTGGCTATTTAAGTTTAGAAAAGGATTAAGAGAGAGAAAGAGGAAGTATTTGTGTGAGTGTTTGTGCTTGGCTTGATAACAGACTCTGTGTAGAGGTCAAGACTTAGGAGGAGTATTACACTCTCTTTCCCCCTCATGTCAAGGAGTGGTTATTGTTTGTCTGACATACAGCAGAGTCAGTACTTCCGCCTTCTTGCCTTTCTCTTTGTTGGTCTCTCCATTTTCTTGCCTGGAAGTGGCCAGTTGATTTCTCTGGGTGCTAATGAAAATGCCGTCTGTGGGTCCTGAAGGCAGGGGAAGGCCCACTGGTGACTAGAGCATAATGGAGAAATAAGGAGGGACTCTACACACTCCCAGGTGGTGACTGGAGAGAAAGACAGACATCGATGGAGCTTTCTAAAAATCAAAATGGCTTAACTTGATGAGCCGGTTCTGGGTGAAGAGCCCTCACTCAAATATTTTGTCCCAGGCACGGATTGAAACATGTCATAGCCTACATTCCACAAGCCGCCTATAATATTGTCTGGATGGCAGCACGTATTCATGCACAACCACATGCACACGTTCGCTGCCCCTACACGCTGAGCACTGGTGAGGCACACACACAGTCACGCCAAGTACAAGCTTGCCATTGTGGCTGCAGGAGGAGGAGGAGGAGGAGGGACAGAGATTGAGGCCGGCTGACTGATATGAAGACTGAATAGCAAGAGCTGCTTCTACTCTGCAGTCAAATTCACTGATTTAATCTTGTGCGCTCTCAAGCAGGGACTTTGAAATAGTGGAAGTGCTTAGTTTGTAGTTTGGTGAGACATTATAATATTCCATTACATGAATTTTCTATGCCACTTAAGTGTGCTGTGTTATGGAGGATGCTAATGGATTGTGTTGATTATTCAGTACTGATGCAACGTGGAAATGATCTGTTTTGCTGGATTGTGCTCATTTGTTTTCCAACATACAAATTACCCTGAGTCTAACGTAACAGTATTTTCTGTTGCTGTATTTTTTTCTGTTTCTGCCTTTATTTGTTGAATTACATCTATAATCGCAGTGCAACTACAATGCCGTCTGGTTTTAGTGTTTTCATCTCACAGTATATTAAAATAGCAAATAGCCATTGTTTTAGGTAAAACAGGTATTTCTTTTCACTGACCATACCTGAGAGGGTGGCTTGACATTTTGCTGTGCACAGGCATGTGAGCGGCCCTTTGTGGAAGCTCTGTTGGCTTTGAGATTGGTAAACATACTGAGGGCACACTGAGTAGCGAATATGCAGTGGTTAGCGTTCACATTTGTGTACTCGCACACAAATGCACTCCAGAGAAGGGGATCACACGGTGGTTATCTAGCAGTGTTAAACGCAGCAGTTTGAGCCTGTTGGTGCTTGGCCCTGCTAACTGCAGCTCAGCTCCCGCACTGGTGTAAAAGCCACAGTTGGCCCGACAGAGCTGTTTGTGCGAGCCAGAATGTAAGATTTTATTCTCTGCTTGCCTTGAAGAATTCAAAGTATTCTGTCCAGCAGAGGAGGGATCAGACTCTCTGAGGGTTGAGTAACTTAATTTGTGTTTAACCAACAAGACCACATCTTCTGTCCTACCCTTGCTGGACAGGTCTCTTGCCACTGTTTTACAAATCGGGCTCAGGTTTCAAAGGTCTTTTTGACTTGGACTTGTTCCACCTATTATACTTGGAAGCTGTGGAGTGGGCTAGTCCTCCACAAGCAGGATGCATTAAATCAGTCAGTCAGATTAACCGCCTCATTTATAGAGGTTGTTTTGCATTTTGTTCCTTTTTTTCTTTTTTACAAATATACTGTTTCAGCATGAAGCCTTTCTTAGAGATTATATGTCAGCACTGAGACCAGTCCTCCCCATTCGCCTGTTGTACACATGTTGGCGTGTGTATCGTCATTCGACCTTTTCCATACTCGATCTCCACCAGTGGAGAGGGTAGAAAAGTGTATGGGAAGCTCGTGAGAAGTGCCTGTGTGGAAGAAAAAGTCCCGGTACGCCAAAGAGTAAAATATAGACATGCTGGTATACACTCACCTAAAGGATTATTAGAAACACCTGTTCAGTTTCTCATTAATGCAGTTATCTAATCAACCAATCACATGGCAGTTGCTTCAGTGCATTTAGGGATGTGGTCCTGGTCAATCTCCCGAACTCCAAACTGAATGTCAGAATGGGAAAGAAAGGTGATTTAAGCAATTTTGAGCGTGGCATGGTTGTTGGTGCCAGACGGGCCGGTCTGAGTATTTCACAATTTGCTCAGTTACTGGGATTTTCACGCACAACCATTTCTAGGGTTTACAAAGAATGGTGTGAAAAG
>NC_060171.1:16244354-16267035 GCF_021292245.1 Micropterus dolomieu | reverse complement strand
TGGTCTGATGAGTCTCGATTTCTGTTGAGACATTCAGATGGTAGAGTCAGAATTTGGCGTAAACAGAATGAGAACATGGATCCATCATGCCTTGTTACCACTGTGCAGGCTGGTGGTGGTGGTGTAATGGTGTGGGGGATGTTTTCTTTAGGCCCCTTAGTGCCAATTGGGAATCGTTTAAATGCCACGGCCTACCTGAGCATTGTTTCTGACCATGTCCATCCCTTTATGGCCACCATGTACCCATCCTCTGATGGCTACTTCCAGCAGGATAATGCACCATGTCACAAAGCTCGAATCATTTCAAATTGACTTCTTGAACATGACAATGAGTTCACTGTACTAAAATGGCCCCCACAGTCACCAGATCTCAACCCAATAGAGCATCTTTGGGATGTGGTGGAACGGGAGCTTCATGCCCTGGATGTGCATCCCACAAATTACCATCAACTGCAAGATGCTATCCTATCAATATGGGCCAACATTTCTAAAGAATGCTTTCAGCACCTTGTTGAATCAATGCCACGTAGAATTAAGGCAGTTCTGAAGGCGAAAGGGGGTCAAACAAAGTATTAGTATGGTGTTCCTAATAATCCTTTAGGTGAGTGTATGTACCGGTGAAAACCGGCCCACTTCAAGCAATGACTGTGACACTGAATAAGAATATACACACATTGACACACACACACACACACACACACACATACACCTCTTTTTAGTTAGACCTAAAGATGTGCAGAGATGTTCTTTAATTAATTACATTGTAGTAGTATTTATTTATTTATTCTGTAGATAAATTTACATACACATACTGTACACGTGTCAGTCATCACATTATACAATCAGCAAAGATAGGATTACATCTGAAGTTAAGAAGATACATCTGAAGATAAGAAGTTTGATGTATTCAAGATCATATACAGTGTAAAAGAAGTGAACATAGCCACTGTGACGTCACCCATGGGTTTGTGAACTACCGTTCTGAAGCCTCGTTTGATATACTGTTCGTCACCATCTTGTTTTTTTGTAATCTGTAGGGATGCACCAAATGTTCGGCCACTGAAATTAATCGTCCGAAAATAGCAAAAAAGTCAAAAGACCGATTAAATTTTACCGAATAATTACGTTGACATGTCGGCAGTGTGGAAGCATTTTAAAGTGTCAGAGAAAGACACAAAAAACGCCGTTTGCAGACACTGTTCTGCTGAATTGTCGACTAGCACATCCTCTTCATCTTTGGCTGACTTCTTAGAAAAGGCTTCAAACGGTCTGACCTGCTTTGAGTGTTTCTGTCACTCGTCTGTGAGAAGGCAATTAAGCTAGACGCACCTACATTTGAAGTGCACACGTATTCAAGCCTTTATGGTAAGTGAAATGGACCAGAGCAAGCTGGCAGGCAGGTTAGCGACTTTATCATTTGTCATTTTCTCTCTTTACAAAGACAAGTGTTGCAGCATGAGAGTCCTACCTGAAGCTGTGAAGTCTTCATGTTACACGATACTAGAACCACAAACAACAGAACTAACTCGGACTTCTGCAGATCTGCTGCCCTCTGTTTCACCGAATCCTGGCTCACCGAGCGCATCCCGGACAGCGCACTTCATCTACCGGGATTTAATTTCATCCGCGTGGATCGCGAAAGGGAGCTCACGGGAAAAACATTTCCCGCGTTTTTGAGGTTGCAGCCACTGACCTGGACGAACTAACTAACACTGTGATATCCTAAATCAGTTTTTGTGAAGACATGTGTGCCGACTAAAACCTTCCGCACATATAACAACCAAAAACCCTGGTTCACAGCGAACTCAGGCAGCTTTGTCAGACCAAGGAGGAGGCCTTCAGAAGTGGGGACAGAGTCCTGTACAACCAGTCCAGGAACACGCTGACTAAAGAGGTCAAAGCTGCAAAGAGGTGCTATGCTGAAAAGCTAAATAACAGCTTTGCAGCCAACGACCCTGCCTCAGTGTGGAGAAGCCTACGGACACTCACAAACTACAAGAGACCATCCCCCAACACTGCTGGTACTCAATGACTGGCAGATGAGCTGAATGGTTTCTACTGTAGCGTCACACCTCTCCCCCACTCCAACGCCATCTTCAAACAGTCACCTTCCCCCTCTGACCTCTCACCTGCACTCAAGATCTGTGAAGAGGACGTAAGCCACCTCTTCCAAAGGCAGAAGATCAGGAAGGCTCCTGGACCTGACGGTGTCTCACCATCATGCCTGAAAATCTGTGCGGACCAGCTGGCCCCCATCTTCACTCAGATCTTCAACAAATCACTGGAGCTGTGTGAAGTTCCCTCCTGCTTCAAACGCTCCACAGTCATCCCGGTCCCAAATAACCCCTCCATCTCTGGACTAAATGACTACAGGCCTGTCGCCCTGACATCTGTAGTCATGAAGTCCTTTGAAAGACTGGTGTTGGCCCACCTGAAGGACATTACAGGCCCCTTGCTGGACCCCCTGCAGTTTGCCTACAGGGCTAACAGGTCAGTGGATGATGCTGTCAACTTGGGTCTGCATTACATCCTGCAACACCTCGACTCTCCAAGTACAAATGCAAGGATCCTGTTCGGGGATGTCAGCTTGGCGTTCAACACCATCATCCCGGACATCCTCAGCACCAAACTCACCCAGCTCACTGTGCCAGCCTCCACCTGTCAGTGGATCACAGCGTTCCTGACTGACAGGAGTCAGCAGGTGAGGCTGGGGAACATCACATCCGGCACCCAGACTATCAGCACTGGCGCCCCCCAGGGGTGTGTGCTCTCCCCACTGCTCTTCTCCCTCTACACCAACGACTGCACCTCAGGAGACCCATCTGTCAAACTCCTGAAGTTCGCTAAACAGTCATCGGCCTCATCCGGGACGGTGACGAGTCGGCCTACAGACGTGAGGTTGATCAGCTGGCTCTCTGGTGCGGTCAGAACAACCTGGAGCTTAGCACGCTCAAAACTGTGGAGATGACCGTGGATTTCAGGAGGAGCCCCCCAACTCTGCCCCCCATCACCATACTCAACAGCCCTGTGTCTGCTGTGGAATCCTTCAGGTTTCTGGGATCCACTATATCACAGGACCTAAAGTGGGAGCCCAACACTGACACCATCATCAGGAAGGCCCAGCAGAGGTTGTACTTCCTGCGTCAGCTCAGGAAGCTCAACCTGCCTAAGGAGCTGCTGATCCAGTTCTACACAGCCATCATCCAGTCTGTCCTCTGCACCTCCATCACTGTCTGGTTTGGATCTGCCACCAAAAAGGACAGGGACAAACTACAACGGACAGTCAGGACTGCAGAAAAAATAATTGGTGCCAACCAGCCCTCCATTCAGGACTTATACAGTACATTTCCAGAGTCAGGAAACAGGCAGGAAACATCACTGCAGATCCATCTCACCCCGGACACAACCTGTTCCAGCTTCTCCCCTCTGGTAGGCACTACAGAGCACTGTAAGCTAAAACCAACAGACACAGAAGCAGTTTCTTCCCACAAGCCATCACTCTGATTCAACATCAACAGCTGATTTCTGACTCACAGTGTCAGGAACATCATGAGCAATGTACAATCCTGAGTCAAATTCCTCCTATGTGTACACATACCTGGCAATAAAAGCTGATTCTGATTCTGAACATTATTTATCAAACTGGGTCGGACTTGATGTATTTAGCGCAAGGATACGCATGTGACAATGTCCGGTTTTCAAAAAAAGGTGTCTATACAGTATGGAAATAAGATTAATTGGATTATATTCACAGAAAGTATAAAACATATTACATGTGTTCATTAAAAGTAAATGGACACATGTAATTTACTTTACGGGACCCTCTTGGGCCTCGGACCCAACCACCATTGTCTCTCCAAATCCTGTGGGAAACACTGAGTAAAAAGGTAAAAATGTGAATGTACTTGTTTGGTGTTCAGTATTAGGCAAATTTTTTCATTATATTCGGCTTCGGCTTCGGCCAAGAATTTTCATCTCGGTGCATCCCTAGTAATCAGAAGGGTGGAGCTTGGGAGGGATACGCATAGCTGCGCCTGACAGGTCACTATGGTAGCCACGACCTAAAGCATACCCTGCTTTATCTTGTATTTTCTCTCAATGGGACCATCATTTAGAAAATGAATATCATGCTTTGTTGAAGAAGACTTGAAACTAGAGGTTGAGAACATAAATTCATAATTTCTTGCTTGATTAATGTCTTCAGGGTTTACTTTTCAGCCTTTTTTCACCTTTTACAGTGAGCAGCGTAAGATGGATACTTTAGATAGACTTCGTTGGTTTCCATTTATTTGTAATTTCAATGAAAAAGCACTGCAGCAACTCATTGTAAACATTGGTTGATGTAATGGTGGAGACTCCAGACTGAAAGACAACAGTAACACCCCACAACACTTGAACACTAATCACCTAATATTGATGAAAAATCTTTTCGATGTTGCCCTTTTGTTCAGTGTGACGGGTCCAAATAATGTGAGTTGATGAAGTTATTTCCACAGATACAGTGTTTAGTAGGACTAAGTACATTTAAAATAATCACTTTCTTAGAAGGGCGTATTTCTAGACTTTTTGCACCAACTTCCAACAGTCATACAGGTAGTAGTGCCATAGATACCAATTTCTCCATTGACAGTATCCACAATTGACCAGAATAATGTATTTACCTAATTGCATAATATTTTGAGGGTTTTATATTATGTCCTTTGTCTGCACAGCGCCTGTATGCGGTCTTCTAGAAGCATTTTTTTTGAAGTTGTAGAAAGCATTTTTTGAAATCAGAATCATAAGTAGAAGCAGACAAAGCAGGTGTATGGAAAGTAGACACAAAAACAAATTATAAGGCTTTTGGAATGCAATGAACATAAATTAATCAAAATTGTACAAAGTTTTTCCTTAACAGCTTCAGTATTTTATGCTGAATTGTACCATCCAACTGGTTCACTCAAATGTACTCTGGCAACTACATAAACTCACATTTGCAAAATATAAAAATCTAATAATAAGCTTTAAAAGCTTATTTAAGAGAATAACTGCAAATGTATACACTGTCTGTTAACCTTGGTGTGCATGTATAGGGTTTGCCTGACCATTTTCCAGTTACATAGAGTCAGTGCAGAGTATAAGCATTTGTACAGTATATTCACCTCCCACTTGCTGTGTATCTGTCTTGCATGTGGGCGATCACCACTCACTATGGAGACAATTATCTCAGCTATTACTCATCCTATTACTGTAAAATGGCTACATATATACATCATGGAAAAATAGCCAGTTTCACATTTGAAAATCTGTATTAAATGAGCTTCCATGGATGGGAAATAAATAGTGCATTATTATTTCCTGTGATTGCCTGTATTCCACTCTAAATTATTCAGGAAGTAAAGGTTTTCATTGTAAAGTTTTGTAGATTCACTCACAGTAAGTCATTTCACACATTCTAATCAGCCAACTGGTTTACTAGTGGTTTAAAGCTTCAAATAGAAGAAGGAAGTAGTGGGTGGGGAGCTGTTGAACAGTATTAGCATACATTGTGTGGTTTTGCATTTAATTATTATAGAGTTAAACAAAGCAGTGCTTGTAAGCTTTTTTATTTATTGCTTCACAAGTTCTCGCACAATGCTGTATTTCTTTTTTTGAGAAAAGGTTAGATTTAAACTTAAATTAGATTTAAACACCTCTCAACTGAAGAATTCGCACAGGTTGGTTTATTGTCTTATGGTGTAAAGTGTGCTCGTGAAACTTGATTGACAGTTGATAATGATTGATTTAGTATAGTGGTAAAAGTGTACGTATATCTCTCAGCGGGGTAGATCCAACAGCTCCACAGGTGGCTCATTTCTAGTAGTCAGTTCTGCACAGTATTCTTTTGCTTGCATCCAATTCAGATATGTTGTTTATGGAAAAAATTGTATTTGCACTATTAAGAGGTGCTTAATCTATCTCATGTCCGATGCTAAAGGCTGCATCAGCTGAAAATTGAAATTAATTTTACAGATACTTTGAGGTTCCTTGGATTTCATACGGTATAGTGTCTGTCTGTGAACCACTGCTATTTAATCTGAAGTGATGCTGGAGGAGAATTGGACCATCCTCCAGTGTTTGTGCAGCAGGCAGATGATTATAAAACAAGTCCTGTGCCTCCGTTTTTTACTGTCTACAAATGGGCCCTTGTAAATTTAGAGGGACTGCAGGCAGAGTGCTCACAGATCAGTGGACCATAGGAGGCAAACAATGCAGTGTGTGCGAGTGCTGTTGTGAATTACAGTGTGGAGAACACACAACTCTTCTTTGTTACTAATGTGTCTTTTCCTCAGCAGTGCAATGGGAAGATCTTAAGTGAGTAACTAACAGTGACAGTGAGACAGTAGCTTGTTGCAAGGTCTCACGTTTCCCCCCTTGTTCTAAAACATAAGTGTTTGTATTGAAACCACAAGATCAAACACACACCCGCTAGTGAACATTGTCGGTTCATCTCTGACTAAGCTATACCAGCATAAAGACTCTCACTAATACCAGGTGTGGAAACATACACCGTGCACTCTTTATTTATTATTATCTGCTCTTATATACCCTGGAAATGAAAGAATTCAGTAATGGAAGAAGGATTCAGAACATTTATGTAAGAAATGGGAGCAATAACACAGTATAAAAATAGTTAATCAATAGTCTTGCATTAAAAAATATAAAAAGGCCAATTCTTTCCGCAATAGTCCCTGTCAGTGTTATAAAATTATATTATTATATAATTATTAGTTTAATATATAACAATGCTAAATGTTTTGAAAGCATATTACATGTTTTACATGCAAATTCTGAAAAGGAAGAGTAAGAGCTGCACAAATTGGAAATACTAGTATAAGAACTAGAAGTTAAGTACAAGTACTTTATGATTTTACTTAAGTTAAGCACTTGAGTAAATATACTGAGTTTCTTTCCACCAATGAAATAATTACAGTATAGTTATTGTGAAAAAAAGAGGACAATTTTTGTTTTTTAGTTCATACAGGGGGCGGCTGTAGCTCAGGTGGCAGAGCAGTACGGCCATCAATCTCTATGGAGCGTCTGCAAAATGTAATGTTATTTTAACATTTTAACTTCTTTCCATTTTTAAGAAAATATTTTTGAAGATAACTAAATTGGTAAAGTATTAGCTTAATACTTAGTAGCTTAAGTATTTTTCAGCACAAGTAATCTCGCTTTTACTTGAGGACAATATTAGTCAAGTATTCTTGTACTATTTCCTACCCAGCTAATTACAAGTGATTCTCCTAAATATACATTTTATTTAAAGCGAACTAACATGTTGGCTTTGCAGCAATGGTTCTTCTGCCGTTCAGGCAAAATGTTTACAACAACAACAACCAATCCATGACTTTCTAGTTCAAACTCCATATAAATCATGGTTAAGAGTCAGCGTCCACTGTTTCGAAATACACGCTACAATTTACACTACATCCTGTTATAGTGCAGTGGTCGCAGTTGCTGTAATAGATTGTACAAATAAACAGAGGACACGTACAGTATATGATCCATTTTACTGTTCATGTGAATGATGCATGAGATTGAAGGATATTTTTAGTCCCGCTTACAAGGACTTTGACGCTAACTCCTCAGCACCTGCCAGTGTTCTTGCTGAAAGGGTGGAGAGAGGCGTTGGCTGGTGTGATCCACCGGGGACAATGGCAGAATATCCTCCGAGTTTCCACTGTTGCTCTGTGTGGCTGCCTTCAAATGCTTCTCTCACTGTTTCCATGTGTGTTTGTCCCCACACACGATGATCTCCGCCTGCTGTGTGATGCAGGATCAACCTTCTCTACTTTTCCTGGAATCAGCATGTAAGCGTTTCGTTACGTAAAGGCAAAGATTGTGAGGCTAACTCTGCACTTTCTATAACACGCTGGCGTTGGTGACACATTCACACCTGCATCTTAGTGTGAGAACCTGAACAACCGATTACATCAAAGTACCTTCAGAAGGTACTGCTTTTAAATGCTGCTACCACTGTACCTAAACTTCAGGCTGTTTGAGCTGTTCAATGAAATGTTTATGAGAATCTAAGAATAAATTAAGCTGCTGTAGAGGGCTCTTACAACAGCTGACAGGTGTAGTTACACACATCACAAAGCAGATTACTGTTATTAAAAGTACTCAAGCATTCACAAATTAGGCATCGATTTTAAATCAATAAATAAATGTTGACTGTTCAAGGGTTATAGTCAGTATGATGAGTCAGTAGACCAAATGGTTTCTAAATGACACATAATGAAAGTAATGGCTTGAGGAGTAACTTTGGATTTCCATATTAACACTGATGCAGTCACAGGTGTGTGTCGGCTGGGTGTTTTACAGCAGCTTCAAAGTGAACTCAGTCAATCAGAACTGAGAGCCATAACTTTCTGTTTCAGGATGATAACTTTCTATATTTATGTGTGTGTTTCAGGGCTCTCTGCATCCCCAGTGTCTTCCTCTCCTCTGCTGCCTCTGAAGCCATGGACTAGAGCTGCGTCTGGTCCTGACAGTCCCATGGTCATCAGATGGCTTCTCAACAACCCTCAGCAAAAATACAGAAAGTATGTGGGATAACTAACAGAAGAAAGTTCATTCGCAATCGTCTACATTGTCACTGACAGCTGCTAAGTAACAGTAAAAGGATGCGGCTGGAGGTATTCTATATTTTTCTTATTATCAACAAATCTATGAAAAGACCAAAACCAACAATGGTATATCTCAACTGTACATACAGTACTTGAGGAAATGTCCTTAGTTACACTCCACCACTTGTCCCACAGATATTCATTAGTACACCAAATGTGTATTAATTACAATTGAAAATAGTAAATGGACAAAGTCCCTTAAAAATGCACCATTTACTCCTTTTTTAGTATAATTTGCGGAAAATTGCCCAGTTGTTTTAGGAGATTACTTTGCCTTTTTAAAATAATCTATATAGTATAGCCGTTTTTTAAGATTTCCATTTAGCAGGAACAAATAGGCTTGGGTTAGAGAGCCGCAGACATCGTAGGGGTGTTGGAAAGTTTTAATATCCTCCAAAAAAGAAATAAGCCGTTTGGCTTTATTGCCTTTTTATCCTTTTGATGGTTTTTGTAGTTGGGGCATCTCTTGCTAGAGGCACCACTTTTATATTTACAATCAATAAAGACGTTCAGTCAATTAATCAATCAATAAATGGACTAAGACCTGGTTCTGGTCTTTTGGTGGGATTTGTTGACAAAATATAGACGAACGTCATCCTTGTCCTTTGGATCTTTTGTAGAAGCCTGATACATTAAGTGTGTGACAAATAAGCAATTTTTCATTTTGATTAATAGGAACCAGGACAGTCCCAGGTTCCTCTGGCCCACATGGTTTAACGTTAGATAGAAAACATGCATCCGGGTGTTTCTGAGTTGTAATTACCTCCCACAGGGAAAAAAATCTGGATAGGGCTTTTCTTAAGGGAAAAAATTAGGTCAGACTTACAATATTCAGCTATTTCTGTGTCTCGCTCCGTACCACTAGACTCAAGGCTTTTAGCCCCGAAAAGCAATATTGTGACTCTCACTTGATGGGCAGCCTATTATTCTGGACTGAGTTAAGTGTCCGCCCCTAGAGAGTGTAATTATGTTGTCTCTTTGGTCCTCAGAAAAACAAAATACCACAGACTGACTTTCAGTCTTTTTGAATTTCCTGTTAGAGGTGTTCTGCAATTGTAAAGTAAGTAAAGTAAGATAAGTAAGTTTGCCTTTTGGTATTATACCGTAATCAAACATTTAGTTGGTGTCTAAGAAAGAAGTACCAATAAACGGAAAACAATTTTCATGTAACATAATATGCACCAACCATTATCTCATGATCTCTGATAAACTTGGGTTGTAACCGCCCCAGCTGACCACCTTGTGTTTCCTGTAGTGCAGCATGTGCCTAGATTGTCTCAGTACTGCTACGCACATACAATACAATGCAATTGGCTGACAGTAACTAGGTCAGCTAAACTACAGCTTAAGTGCAGATTTGACTCTTAAATAATGCACATGATAAAGTTGCTGGGTCTTGAACAAAGATATTTTTCTCTCTGATGCCAACAATTAAGCAGTGCTCAGCGATCTTTCTTCTTTTTTTGTCACAAACCTTTAATTTTCATGTGGTCATAATACCAACTGAGAAGACATTTCTGAGATTGTTCTGTCACGCTCAGTAAAATATATGCCATGATGTCCTGTTCATCCCGTCATCAGTGTAACCCACCAGTATTCATCAGCCTCAGGAGCAGGAAGCAACAACATTTGTTTTGCATCAACTCCATATCCAGAGCAGTGTTTGTTGGTTGACAACGCTGAGCCAATACCTGATGGACAGTCTCAGAGATGTTGGCAGAGTGTCTGAATGCTTTCACTTCTCTTAAGGTCAAAACCACAGACCTGAGCAGCTGTCAAACCTCTGGTCTGCACACAGAGGCCCTGGTGTCAGAGCTGCAAACCTGTAGGCATTTGTTTCTTTGCTGACAATGCTCTGTGTTTCGTTCGTCTGTCACCCACACAGCCCTCAAGTGGAATGAAAGCTATGCATGGACTCATTCATTCCATGGGCTGAGGGGGGAGGGGGGGACTGTGCATCTTAGAAATGTTATTTGTAGCCTAACAAGGCAATGCTTGTTAATCATTAGAGCCCAAGTGCTATCCATGTTGACATGTTCTCCAGCTAGGATCATACTAAATAACACGGAATCGCCCAGCACCACAAACAGTCGTCAGGCATCATTCATTGCTGTCCAGCTCACAGTACTGATGTGGTTTAAGATAACTGGATCATACCCAGAAACCCTTGGTTGACACTGAGTTGCAGGAAGAGCTTTAGTGTTGTTATGATCATGGGCAGTAGGCCAAAGGCTTTGGAGTTAGGCAGGTGTGTCCTGGGTACGACCTCTGGCTGTGCTGTTGATATTACATCTGTGCCGCTGGATATTATGTTATGACTGCAAGAGCTGGGAGGAGCACTGGGAGTGGAGTGCTATTCACAGTACTATGAACTATCAGCTGTATGAAGCATTACACATCAGTACAAGCAGGCTGAGACTAGCGGCAGAGATAAAAATTTGAGAGTGGGACAATGCAGTAATTGTTTTCTCACTGGGGTTCGTGAGTGATAGGTTTTTTACAAGTGTGGCTGCATTGGATTTCCTGTAAAATGGTGTGTTTAAGGCCTGCCGTGTTTCTCATTGTTGTTTTTTTCCCCCTTCCAGATGAGAACGTGAAGGCTGGCGTCCACCAAGGCCACCGCTGCACCTTGGGCAGCGCACACACATGATCTCATGACTCTGGACATGGACGCGGTCCTGTCAGACTTTGTTCGGTCCACTGGGGCAGAACCGGGTCTGGCAAGAGACCTGCTGGAAGGTAAGAGACAGACGCTGTCCTGCACTTCCAAGATTAGAGGCTAAACTCAATATTTGGGGATTTCTGTTTTGGTCAGCTGCTCCCTGTTGTGCTGCCGTTGCACTCAAGTGGGCAGAGGAGAGGAAGGAACACAAGAGGAGAGGAAATGAGGGGAAAGGAAAAGAAAGGAGACATAGGAGGGGAGGAGAGGAGTTGGGCTATCAACAGTGAGCCTGCTTGCTTGATTTAGAGGCCAGTGTGATGGTTTTACGAGTGCACTCCCCAGGGAGAGCTTTGTGCCCATTCATTGTAACTCATTGAGGAGCAGAGTGCCACTGGCACTTGTATAGCTTACATACAGTGCCCCTTGGGAAGACAAAATAAAACAGGAGAGCACAGCAACAAAAGCTGGTTGATGGTCAGCTGCATTGGCTTTGATATCTGGAGACAGTAAAAGTGACGTTTGAGTTCTTGGTTTAATTTTTATTCCCCCCAAGTATGTAGCAGTTCCAGTCTCAGCCAATTTCACGTTGCATTCCAGCATCTGGTCGAGCTGCAGGAAAGAAATGCTGAACTCTAAATGCAGATGCAGTTTTGTCTACTTTACAGGAATAAAAAGCACGTTCTACACAAATCAGCCCTCCATTAGGGGATGAAATCCTTGTGTGTGCAGTACGTGTGTGTCCTGGAAAATTTTTTTTGTCTCTGTGTGTATACTATGCAGCTGGTGTCTAGTCTGATAAAAGAATTAAAGTGTTGGGTGTCTGTCTCTCCCTCAGTCATTTTTTTTTCTGATTCTGCTTTGGCACAAAGCCACAGGGGCATACTTGTGACACTAACAGGCACCAAACAAGACAGTGCACTCAGACGAGACAGCCGTGGGCCCGGATGTCCTATTTCAGTATTATGCCTGCTGCTTCTTTCTGGTGTTGGCTTAGCTTTCCAGACCTGCACCAATCAGCTGCTCTGTGACCCTCTGGTCTGAGTCAAGATTGTGTGAAGAGCAAGCAAAGAGAACTATGTCAGCGCCACATGTGGTGCTTCCCCCTAGAGGCTGGTTTATGTACTGAATAATGGGACCTTTGTGATGGAATGTAATTACAACCAGGTCATTTTCTGGGGTTTAAATTTTTGCAGGAAAGGAAAAAAACGTTAATAACTTAAAGTTTGGTGATGTTGTTAAATTAAAGAAATCACTTAAATTAGCTTACTTAGCTTGCTTATATAGATATACTTCTGCTTTCCCTGAATGGAAAATTCTACTATGCAACTGGTTTAATTCAAAGTCCAATTCAAAGAAAAAAGGAGTTCAGTGAAGCTGCTGTGATATGCTTTAATAGATTGGGATAATGCCTGTTCATAGCGCATATGAATTTATCAGTGTTCCTTTTGCTGATGACAGCCATTACAAGTGAAGGAGCTGAAACAATGCCTTCCATGCCACAGTAATAGTAGGCTAATGTAGAGGCATTTAAAGACCGTGCATTAGATGCTGAGTGGCTCTGTTGTTAAGTTGTTTTCCTGGATTTGTGCAGCTCAAGCTCTCGAGATCCATAAAGTAGAATCAGTTTTACATTGATTGGCGTGAGACACAGTGAGTAGTGGTGCCAGGTTTCATGTCCAGACTGCCAAGAACCATTGTGTCTGGAAGTGCGGAGGAAAGAGGACAACTTCCTCCAGGTCTCTTACAGAGGGAGTCCATTATTAGACCCTGTCTCACTATCATGCTCAGATTACATGCAAGCACCCTCTGAATGTTTGCAGTTGTAGTTGTGAGTTTTATAAAGACAGATCAGTTCCTGTGGCACCGTGAGAAGGCACGCTGAGTTATAATAAGGCTGAGGCTTGACTTGTGCCTCTTAAAGCTTGAAAGGATCTCTGTTTGATAGACAGCACCCAGAGAGTGATATGTGGTCCTGCGCATCAGGATATTGCTGTCAGTATGTCTCCCATCGCTATTCATTGCACCACCCAACCTCAACCTCTAGTTATTCTCCTCATTGTTCTATGTGGGCTATATATACCATTCTAGCTCGTTATTTTAATAAGTTAAATATCTTGGAACCCATCCGTATTTATTTTTAAAATATTTTGCATTTTACCCCCATTTTGCTCTTGGTAGTATATTCTCCATGATATAACCCTGTATATCATTATAAAGTGCAGTGCACAGTGTCCTGTTGCACCAGAAGAACAACAACTTTCTGATGCGTGAATCACTTTCAGAAAATCTGGAAAAAGAATCAACACGATTGCCTTCAGTTATTGTACATTATGAACAACATTTGTTCTTGCCATTCAAAACCAGTGTTTATGCGCAATCAATCAGAGCTTTGTTTGTGTCCTACAGGTAAAAACTGGGACCTCAGTGCTGCTCTAAATGATTACGAGGAGCTCAGGCAGGTCCACACTGCCAACCTGCCGCAGGTCTTCAACGAGGGCCGCTACTACAAGCAGCCAGAGACACGTGACACGCCCACCCATGTCAGCAAGATCGACAGGCCGTGTGCACAGAAGCAGGAGGATAATGCACAAGGTCCGATGGCCACCACATCACCATATTCCATCTCCTAAATTAGATGCCCTCTACAATTTTCTCTTTCTTCACTCGCTTCCTACTCATCCATTCAATTCTCTCTTCTTCTCCCTTCTAGAGAAGCGTCTGTCCCGCGGGATCTCCCACGCCAGCTCTGCTATTGTCTCCCTTGCGCGGCTGCAAGTGGCCAATGACTGTACCAGTGAGCAGTTCCCTCTTGAGATGCCCATCTACACATTCCAGCTACCAGACCTCAGCGTTTACAGCGAGGATTTCAGGAGCTTCATAGAGAGAGATCTGATAGAGCAGTCCACCATGATGGCTCTGGAGCAGGCTGGTGAGTACTATATAATATAATATAATATAATATAATATAATATAATACATTCTATTATAGTATTTCTCCTACTACTGATATGGGATATGTAACAGAAGCATGTGCATTTCACTGTATTCTTTATTTAGATTACAGTGAAATCCAGAAGGCCCAGAAAGCCGCAGCAATGAGAAATGCCAGTGAAAGCCAGTAATGTAGACAGAGACGTAGAGAGCCAGACTGGGAGCAGAGAGACAGAGCAGATCATAGAAGCAGCATCATCTGGAAGCAAGACGACAACATCTAATTCAAAGCATCCAGGATCCCAAAGGATTCATTTCCCAGCTGAGGCTTTGAACTAACTGAGAGAAAAACTAGTTAGCAAAGTTTCAAATCTTCCAATAGTTTTTTTCCCCACACAGAGACTGCAGAGATTGTAAAGCCTTTCTCACCTAATTCTGTTCAACCTAAAAGAACACCAGGACAATTAAATATGTTGACCTTCATATTTCAGTAATTCAAAACACACAATTAAGAGAGAATCTGTCATAAAGTCATGTAAACACATTTTTAACAGTGACTTAACCATCCTGAAGATAGTGCCTGATCTCTAGTGACAGGTGCAGGATTTACAGTCATAAAAATCTTAGCATAATTCGAATTGACATAATGTGCATCACAGACTGTGGGTAAGACCATAGCTGTGACACTATGTATCTCTGTAAAGGTCAAATAAAGTACATCCAGTTGTGTTAGCCTCACTTTATGCTATATGGTGGTTAAGTGTCAACCAGCATATGTAAAATTATTTGATAAAACATCATTTAACAGATGTAACAGTAAGTAAATGTTTCCAGAACATTTACTTATATATCTAATGTGTGGGGTAAAAGAAAAAAGCAAAAAAACATTTTGAGCCCATCTACACTGAGGGGTAAATCATTCAGAGCCTCTTCTGTATTTACTGTTGTTGAATAAATGATGCAGTCAGATCACCACGGGCTCAGAGCAGTGAGGCTGACTGCAATAAAGCAGTGTGCCATGCCCAGGGCTGTGAAGCAGTCGTCTGTCCCTCAGGGACACAGGCAGGGCGGTGATGGAGCAGAAACTGGAGATACTGTAGAAGTCAGGCTGAAGAGGAGGAAGATAGTCAGAGTGGTTTTTCGGGAGACGGCTGTGTATTTGAGGTCGTGTACAAGCATATGGCCTGTGCTAATCATTGCCTTCAGAGTTCAGCTATTGAGGCTAATTATGCTTGTTGGCTAATTGTTCTC
Source organism: Micropterus dolomieu (assembly GCF_021292245.1). Lineage (NCBI taxonomy): Eukaryota > Metazoa > Chordata > Actinopteri > Centrarchiformes > Centrarchidae > Micropterus > Micropterus dolomieu. Next base: position 16,251,540 of record NC_060171.1, on the reverse strand, counting down.
AGTGGGCCGTTACTGGTACCAGCTCAAGTACTGTGAGACTGGAGGATGTGAAGGTACATTTGAATGTCGAGGCGACGAACAGTTTAGACACGCAATTAGTAAATAGTAGTGACATTTCTAACAGAGATGGGTTTTGTTACTGAAGCTCATGGAAAAAATAAGTCATGATTTAAGATCACTAACAGACTATTACAGCAGCAATCTTTCCACACAATTTACACTGATACCCCCCCCCCGCCCTTAACCCAGTGTAATAAATAATTCAAAACAATGTGCTATAGAACTTTTTTTTATGGACCTATGTCCTGATTTGGAGCTATTTTTCTGGTCTTGTCATATCTAAATTTGACTTGCTATAAACCATTGTTGTTGTATTTCTATTAAATAATAAATGACTAGTTATTTATTTTGATTGCCTTTTTCCCCACCTGTGGCTCCTGTTAGATCCCTAGCTGTCCGTGGAATAAACGTCTCTCTTTGAATTGCCTCTCGCAAAGTGTTTTTGTATTTTTTATGTTGGCCCAGGTTATGAATAAATGTTGCCGTGGGCCTGTAAACCCAATGAAAAGTTGCATTGGACTATACAAATAAATTAGACTCTGGGACCTTATCACTAATCGTTTTTGGTGTGCATTTCAATTTGAAAAAATTAAGAGATTGTTGAATAGAAAATGAATTGGAACTAAATGTGTTAAAGTGTGATTGCTCCGTTCTGTTTCTCAGTTTTGTACAGAATTCATGGCCTTATTATATTGTGTGTGTGTGTAGGTCGTCTGAACTGGTGGTCCACCATGTGCATCAGCTGTAAGAAGCTGCTTCCTCTGGCCACCACAGGAGACGGGAACTGCCTTCTGCATGCTGCCTCTTTAGGTGAGCTAAACTACAGTATATTTAACATACCGTCTGACCATAACATCCATCACAATTTCTTAAGTGCGGCTTTTGGCATCAAGCCTGGTGTGAAACAACTGTGTGTGTCAGTGTCACAGCTGTCCAATAACGATGTCAGTTCGGCGTCACAGCTGCTGAATCCGTAGGAGTGAGTGAGAAAGGAGGAGTGAGGGAACGAAGGAAGGGAGGGAGGGAGATAACTGACCTATACATTGCAGGACACTGTCACCTGAGGGGTTCAGGGAGATGACAGCGTATTCGGGTCCCTGTTGAAGGAGACTGTTGACTCCCCAGTGTGAGGATTGCTGGAGCAGCAGAGGAGCTGTCAGGGTTAGAGGCACCAGAGCTAATGTAATCTACACTGACAGTCAGACAACTAAGGCCCTTTGATGACTGATGAACGACATTTTTTAGACAGAGCTGAGGTCATCTCAGAATGATCACACAGTTTGGTGCAGCTGAGAAATCCCTCCTCTTGTTTTAGGCATCTATGTTTAATGGCTGTGTTGTTTCATGTCCTCAATCTTAACATGCAGTGAAGGTGTTGCGTGTCTGTGTTGGTCAGGGATGTGGGGCTTTCATGACAGAGACCTGATGCTGAGGAAATCCCTGTACACCATGATGAAGAGCGGTGCGGAGAGAGACGCCCTGAAGAGGAGGTGGAGATGGCAGCAAACTCAACAGAATAAGGAGGTTGGGAGAGTGTCCATCTTAGCGCACTGCACCTCCTAAACGCATAACATCCTCTTTCACTAATGGCACATTAATAAATCCACATGTGCAAGCAAAGGGATGAGCCGCTCGTAACCTCTCTTAATAAGCGTTGATTTTAGTATCTTTGCCGGGTCGCACATTTGGATTTTTGCTGCGAGGAAAACTGCCTTTTTTTAAGATACCAAGTGCGCATTAGTGGCAGTACTGCTAATACTGTCAAATCCTCTGCACTTCCTCTTGATGTTCATGGATTAAAGTATTTACCAATCTATTAGCAAAACGGTGTCACCAAAGATAGCTCAGGCAAAGAAGTAGTCCAGATGCTCATGTTTTAAAAATGCCTGGGGCGCCCTGTTGGCCTACTGATCTAAGACGCATCACATGTAAATGCAGCGTCCTGGTTTCAGTCTTACCAGGGACCTTTGTTGCATGTCGTCCACCTTTCTCTAATTACCCATATTTCCCGTCTGTTTCTTTTATTAAACTATCAATTAACAGCAAAATGATGGCCCATACAGATGCATAAAGCTTCAGAGGAAAACCTTGTATATGCAAATGAAAAATAGTGCAAATGAATAATAATAAGGATTGTATGGGTGAGCATCAGCACATGCTTATAAGAATTTGTGTGTGTGTGTGTGTGTGTGTGTGTGTGTGTGTGTGTGTGTGTGTGTGTGTGTGTGTGTGTGTGTGTGTGTGTGTGTGTGTGTGTGTGTGTGCAGTCAGGGTTGGTGTACACTGAGGAGGAGTGGGAGAGAGAGTGGAACGAGCTGCTCAAGTTGGCCTCCAGTGAGCCTCGCACGCACCTCAGCAAAAACGGCAACACCAGTGGAGGGTAAGCTGTGCGACTCACATTTATCCCCCAAATAAGTCTGCGAGCGTATCACACTCTGAACTCTCAAGACACATATTACATTCCTTTAACCAGAATCCAACAGTGTTTTCTCCATAATCATTGTACACGGTGGAGAACAGAGCAGCAGCAACAGCGAGTTGTGCTGCTCTCGTCCCACATCTCACATTGCAGCTCTCCTGCTGTGTTTTAATGCCTTGTGCGTTGAAGCACCGCAGGAGGCCCACAATTAAGACAAAAGTGACCTTCTCACTAAGATGGATTTGTCAAAGAAACTCATTGTTACCACCTGGACTTTCTGATTGCTTCCTTGATTTAATAACGTTGTCAAAGCTCTCATGTGAGACTGTGCCCTCTACTGGCTACCACCAGTATGAACCTCCCTAAGCTGTCAGTTACTTTTAGCTGCAGCAGGGGATGTGAGTCCCCCTCCCCCCACCCCATTGCATAAACAAGTGTAGTGGGTTTATCTGAGACTACAGAGGCAGATTGGAAACTAACTCTAGTTTCCTCCTCCTACACACAGAAACCTTGTGGTTTGTCTCTTGTTTCCATTTTCACTGAAATAAACATTCATACTTTCTCATACACATGCTATAGCAACTGATCTGGTTCAGAAAATAACAACTGATAAACAGAACGACTCATGAGAGTGTCTGCCGTAGATTGAAATATCATTTAATCACATAAAATGTCATTTAAGCAGGTTGTGGTTGTCTGCGCTCACAGTCACCGCTTCTCATCAGAGTGCTGATGAGACTTGAAAGTTAAATGTAAAAACCTCACAACAAACCATGCAACGACTGTTTCCGTGTGAAAGCAGCTTCTGCATTGTCTTTGTACATTCAGTTCACTGTGTTTCCCCAGCATTGACTTGTCCAGTACGAAGCCCTCTATCGCTGAAAATATCCCATTAAAGAGCATGATTTACTCATTTATTCTGGTGGTTTTAACCTCTCATTGAGTTTGACTGTAATACAGTAATCAGGTTAGGGATGTTTGATGGTCCTAGTGTGAGATGAGCACCTAAATAGGATGAGTGGGATCCACATATTAAGAGGCTCTTTATTAGAGTGAATTTGGCAGTGTGGCTGTTTGTGTGGCTGACAACTTAATTGTTGCACATCCTCTGGTTCCCTGGTGGTTGCATGCCTGAGAGCTGTGCCTCTGCTTTCTCTCTCCGCCTCACCCGCCCTCCCTCTTTCTATCTCCCGCTCTTTGTCATCCAAACACACGTATGAACAGATGGATCTCTGCGAATCGTTGTCCTGACTGTTAGAGGTAGCCAGAGGGCCAAATGGATTGAAGTAGATCAGATTAGATTGCGCAGGCACATGATTAGTAGGAAGATTTACTATTTTGTCCGCAGATGTTTTCGTATCGGTCGATAACAATTCAGGTAAAATTGTCATAGTATCCCATGATTCCACTGTGTTACAGGGTGGATAACTCTGAGGATCCGGTCTATGAGAGTCTGGAGGAGTTCCATGTGTTTGTGTTGGCCCATGTGTTACGCAGGCCAATTGTAGTGGTGGCTGACACCATGCTCAGAGACTCAGGAGGAGAAGGTAGACTGACTGCATCTTGCCTTGATTATCTACAATACAGCGATGGCGGTAAGCAATGGACTGATGCTAGATATGGTGTTCTAAAATTCCAGCGTTTGCTCCCATCCCGTTTGGAGGGCTCTATCTGCCTCTGGAGGTGCCTCCGAGCCGCTGCCACTGCTCCCCCCTGGTCCTGGCCTACGATCAGGCCCACTTCTCCGCACTGGTGTCCATGGAGCAGAGAGACCAGCAGCGAGAGCAAGGTAGGCAACTGTACATCATCACAAAACAACTTACATACTCATAAAACCCAACTGAAAAAGCCGGTGGCATCCTTGGGTTGAGTTGCGGGATATAAAACTTTTCTTGACCTCCTGTTCTTAAGAAGCCAAAAGTCTCACCTGCTGTAATGTGCAATAGTTAAGTTTGGTAATAGTCAGTCTTTGCATTTAAGTTTAAGTGGGTCGTTGAAGATTGAGGGCGAGTGGTCTGCCTGTCCTGCTAGAGGTGAATAATGTATGAGACAGCAGTCTAATTACCTGTGATCCATTATTAAAACAGGCCAGTTGGCTGCAGGAACCCGGGCGTGGCCAACATAGAAGGGAAGTGGACAGCAGGCTCCTTCCTCTTGACGTATTGAGCACTGACCAAATCATTCATGCCTGTGTGTTATTGTACTGCATGTCTACAATTCTCTCTCTGAAGATACCGGTGTGCCTGTTTATGCGTTTGTCTTTTTCACAGGAGTCTGTGACGTGGCGCTGTGCAAAGCATATTGATTGGGTTATGTTGTGGTGAGGGACTGTTGACTTTCCGTTTTGTTGAGTGACTCTTGTTTTTTGTCTTGTTTTGCCCGTTCAGATGCCAGTGTTCCCACTCCGGATGCACTGCTTTATTCTCGAGGTCGGAGTAATCCTCACATGGAGTTCCTTTAATTGACAAATATAGTGGATCTCCTTGACAACCGGTCTCAGTAGTCACGGCACTCTTCTGTATCTGACTCAGTGGGTGGAACTTGTCATTTGCGTGGGCAGCCGGCCAACTCCGTCTCTCTATTTCCCACTCTCACATACATACATACACTTACGCAAACTTTCTTTCTCTCTCTCAATCTTCCTCCTTCTCTAGTGTTTTTCAGAATATGTAAGCTCCTATTCTCGGCCTATAAACACCAACCTTGTTATTAAGTCTGGGTACGACCGCTGCAGACTACCAGACAGACATGATTACTAACCTGCCATCCCTGCCCTCAAGTCATTCCCTTTAATGTCAGCAGCACATCAAAGCCAGCCCACTCTACTATTCAGCACTCCCACTTTTATTTGGGTGTTTCTGGCAGAAGCGGTTCTCTATTTGTCCACCAGATGGTGCATATGTCCAAAGAACCTGCTGTAGCTCCATCACAACACCACTGCATGACTGTACTTTTTCGTTCTGGTACACTGTGTCCTGTGATAGGATCAGAGCGCCTTTTGTCTGCAGTCTCTTTTCAGGATGTTATGAAAACACTTGTACGCTTAGCTTGCTGCTTTTGTATGTCATGTGATGAATCATATTACACAGCAATGATACAAATCTATGCTGCTACAGTTAGGTTTTTATACATTTTTTTTGTTGTAGTGTGTTTTTGTATGATATTATTAGTATTGTGTAATGGGTGCATTTTCTTATAAAAGTACAATGTTATGGTACTGGCTTATATCTCTGAACAGATGCCAGACAGAGAGACTGACAGGAAGAACTAATCTTTCACTGCCAATTAGGGCAGAGTAGCCCCAGCCGGCCCCTAAGCCCTCACCACATCACCACATATGGGCAGGGTCCCGGGCTGCTGGGGCCCCAACAAGCCAGCCCTCTCTCCTGACAGTCAGGCCAATGTGTGGGCGTCTCAGGTGGAGGGTTGCTCTCAGTTTCCCCCAGCACAGCGAAGAGCATCCGAGAGGCCGTTGGCCCTGTGTGTGTTCAGGTGCCAGAGGCTGGGTTAGAATACTGGCTCTTTCTTCAGCCCTCTGCATGGAAGATTATAGCATAGTCTCCTCCAGTAACCTGATTCTAAATCACACTGACACATCACACTGCTGCCCCTTTTATGGCCTGCTTGCATGTCTGCTGAGGCTGTATTGATGGTGGATAGTGAAAACAAGGGAGGGGTGACTGAAGTCAGAGGTTATTGCTAAAACTTTCTTTTAGTTCTGTTTTTTTTCTGAGTAAGGTAGTCAGGTGAACCCAGAGTCTTGTGCACATGGGTATGTTTTCTGTCAGCCCACTGCTGCTCACCTGCTGTGTGATAATGACTGGCTCCTCAGTAGACGCCGCTGGCTGTGTCTATTATCAGCTTGTTTGTGCTCCTGTGGTTAAATGCCTTATGAGTGGAACTGGCCCTCTAGAAAATTCTGGAGCTATTTCAAGCTCTGGTCCCAATACCAAAACACTTCCAGGTTTTCTTTGGCATCCCATCATCAACCCTCTAACACCCATTTAAATGGTCGTCTTTTACACAAAGACCACCTACATAACAGTGCGGTGTAACCATTGAGCTCTGGCCAGGTTTCACTTCTCTATCTATTAAAGACACCCAGTGTATTACTCCACATGGAGTCAGTGTAATTTAATCAATATGGCAATTAGAATTAAAATGCTATTTGTTGTGGTTTTATGTGTTACTTCATATGTGATGCTCTTCTAATTACCACCATGGTTCCGCTGTTAAAATCTGTGGCAAAAAAAGCACAGGCTTGTTTATATGCATGACTGCTGTTTACTCTGGTGAAATGGGCCCTTTAAATCTGCAGCTGTGCAGAGTGACCAAAGTCAGGAATTCAAATTTGTGCATTTTCCAGACAGTACAAATTGTTCTTGAATTGCAAAACAGAGGAAACATTGGCTCACTGTTGCTGCTGTGAAACAAAGCTTGTAGTGGGTGACTTTGTTCTCTGAAGGGAGTAAAACAGAAGAGAGAATCCTTGCTTTCTGTTCTCAAGACACAAGGCATGATATATACGTGACATGTTCATTTTGCACAAACTGATAAAAGAAAAAGCTTTTTTTTATCCAATCAAACCATGTGAATAAATGCTTCGAAAGGTTATCTACCTCAGTTCCAACAGCTGTTTCCTCACAGGTTACACCCAAGCTTCCTCCTCCCATCTCCCTGCCTGAACCCCCCCCCCCCCCCCCCCCC
>NC_060171.1:16214991-16244334 GCF_021292245.1 Micropterus dolomieu | reverse complement strand
GCCTGACCCCCCCCCCCCCCCAATCAAAGATGCAAACTGAGCAAAGCAAGGCAGGCTAGCAGCTATGTTGCTGAGTACATGGCTTGCATGCCACAGGGGGCTATGGTGTCACCCATGCATAGGCTATGGGAATCGGTCATTCGAGGACAACAAAACAAGGCTGCCAGAAGGGATAGTAAATACATTACAGCACACTTTAGTCCCCCAGAGCTCAATTGGCAGTGTTGAATCTCTGAGTCTGGACTGGGCCCAAGCGGGAACAACAGCACACACAGCACTTTGGAATGACAAGGAAAGGGGGACAGCTGAATCGTGGGAGCCAGGACGCCACCTCACAGAGCTCCGCTGCCTGCTGCACGACCTGAGTAGGAACCGAGTGGGAGCGGGTTCACTCGTCTTCTGTCTGCGTGTGTTTTTTGTGTGTTTTTTTTCCTCCCAGTTTTCAGTGTCATTGCTCTCATTACTGTTTGTCTCTGTGGCCACAGGCATTAGTCATGCCTATTTATTGATGCAGATGGTGTAACATGCATTATAATTTTGTAGGTATGACGCAAAGGCAGCCTTGACATCTTAGGACAGATTTCTGGACAAGCCTAGTTTGCCAGCAGTGCTATTAATGATGTATTTACTCAGCTGATGGTATGTGTTTGCTTAGCGACTAATGGTGTCAGATACAAATAAGTGCTAGCGTGGGTGCGACTGCGCTAATTCTGTTTCAAGAACTTAAAGCATCATTCCAATGCATGTACCACCAGTATTTTGACACTCACTTAATATGCTTTATCGTGCACTTCACACCTACGTGGAGGCACTCAAAAAGAAACACAAGGGAAAGAGTGAGTATTTGACCTGCTGTTTCATCAGGGACACAGGAGGGGCCGTTGCTGCTGGTGTCTGTGTCCCTATGAAGCCTGCAAAGCAGCCTATTGGCAGTGAAAGAACTGATGAGGCAGGGAGGAGACTATATCTTCCTTCTGGGGCTGACAGTGAAGGCTGGAATGTCCTCGGCCTGAACAGCCTGCCTCTCTCTACTGTCATGTGGACAACAGCCACCACACTGGGTAGCCTGAGGAGAGCTGTCATGTGGGCCAGTGGGGTCTAGCAAGTCCTCCTCACACTCTTGTTTTGAAAGGGAGCCATGCACTCACAAACACATACACGCCTGCACTGTGCATCTACTGTAAGTATGCCTCTCATGAGAGGAAGCCCGGGTGGGTGTTTTATGTTACTGTTTTATGTTCTGTGTCCAGTGATTAGTGTTGAAAACCTCTTCCTGCTTGTAAGTAGCTGATCATATCAGGGTGTGAATGAAATTATTTCAGCACGCCTGCTCTTATTCTGTACTGCTGTGTCTGATTGAACTCTATTAATAAACCAAATCATCATGTACAACCCTGATCAACTGTAGAGCCTCGTTCCTCCCTAGGTTCAGTGTAAATCTCATCATGCCAAGTTCAGACCACCATTTCCTTACTGACATCTAAAATGCGCTCACACTTTACAACCTGTTATATCCCCTATGTACTTGTTTTTCTTGCCCCGCTGGACTTTGCTGTAGTAGTGTTGCTGTGTTCCCAGATCTCAGATACATCTTTGGCGAGTGCAGTGCATCATTGCTGTTAGAAAACATGTCCATAAAAATAAGTTTTATTATTAATAAAAAATTCACTCTTGACCTCAGAATCTCAAAAATGTCCATTTAGTAGCTTTAGCTTTCAACTGTATCACACAATCTGCCCAGTTGTCATGAATTGAGATGTTCAATTTTCCGAGGACTTTAAGGACATCTTGTTCATGTCAGTTGAAAAGTTGGGATTGAAAGTTCATTCTTGACCCTGGACAAATTATTTAACAAAACAGTCTTGCCACAAGCTCCATTTAGTAGCCATTTTGGAGCTTTCGATTGTACAACCCCAGGTTGTAATAAACTATATTTGTCCTTTCATTTTCAAACCCATGGAAAAGGCAGATAGACTGGTTATACAAGACAAGCTGGTACAGTAGCTCAGAGAACCAGGATAGGGACCAGTCTGTTATAAGAGGAGCAACCAAGTCAGAGCTTTTAAGAGCCACAGCAGACTGAGGCCCTTCAATGTCTGGATGAGTCAGGATGAGTGACACTCGCTGGTCACAGTCACTTCTCCTAAAAAATGGATGGAAGATAGAATACACCCACAGTATACTTTACCCCACACTGATAGGCATCTGGGATAATTAACGTGGCATTATTCTAGTGTCATTATGGTGTCACTTTAGCTCTGACACCACGGTGGCCTTGTGAGAGAATGGGTGGCGTGCAATGTAGTGTCAGGTGGTACAGCTAGACCAAGCTAACCTTCTGATAATCTCATCTCTTCCAGCTGTTATCCCTCTGACTGACTCAGAGCACAAACTGCTGGCACTCCATTTTGCCGTGGACCCTGGCAGAGACTGGGAGTGGGGGAGGGACGACAATGATAATACCAAGCTAGCCAAGTAAGTCCTGTATAGTATATCGCAGGGTGGTGATGCTTATCAACAAAGCAAACAGAGGTGCTGACTACGAAAGCAGCACCAGGAAGTGTGAGAAAGGAAAAACTGCAGCCCAAGGCAGTTCTGTTAGTCTACCCACAAGGCTGTATGTGGGGGATTTAACTCTGATTATGGGCTCCAGGCTCAGGTCACTTCAAAGAGTGAGCTGAGAGAGAACAAATTGTGAGTCACGTCAGTCATCCATAGGGTTTCCCAGGAATGGCCTCACTAAAGCAGCAACACCCTCTCTGAGTTTACCAAAGAGTGTATCTAAGGGTTTCTGTTTCACATTCCTGCCAGTCAGGGGGTTAGCTTATCCTTGAACAAGCTGCAGTATGAGCAATGCAGATATACAAAGAAAAGATGCTCAAACCGCTTCCTAATACCCTCTCTTTATAATCCCCTTAATGCATTGCAGGCATTGTTTATGTAGGGGTTCTACTTTATGCAACTGGTGAAATGCAGCAGGTTTCATATAGTGCTAAAATTCAAAAATGTCATGTTGAGATCCATAAATATGCTGCATATGCCATTAGGTTTTTGTGTCAAATGTCAGCTGTGTTATACCACTGCTTGTTGTTAATTGTGGATAAATGTTCTCCCACAGTCTCATCTTGTCTCTGGAGGCCAAACTCAACCTGCTGCACAGCTACATGAATGTAACATGGATCCGAATTCCGTCTGAAACAAGGGTAACTTTTTTGGACACGTGTGTCTTGTTTGTCGTGGTCAGTTTAGTTGTGGAGAGACTCCTCCATTCCAGATGTTCTTGAAACCACAGAGTGCAATCAGTCAGTTTTATTTACTGTCACAATGCAATGAGCTCAGGCATTCACGTGTTTGTACTGATTATGAATTCACAAAAATGAGGCAACTAAGTAATTTTTCAATGTTTTTTGGTGAATTTGTACATTGGGAGTCTTTTAAAAATCTCTACTTATAAACTAGAGATGAATTATTATAAAAATGTCCCGGAGACATCAATGCCTGTGCTATGTTCTGTGTTTTCTTCATTGCTGTATGTGTTTGTATCTCTGTGCAGGCTCCCCTGGCTCAGCCAGAGTCTCCCACAGCCTCAGCAGGTGAGGATGTCCAGTCTCTAGCTGAGTCCATGGACTCTGACCGCGAGTCTGTCGGCAGCAACTCTAACGTCAACAACGGCAAGTCCAGCAAGGAGAAGGACAAAGACAAGCAGCGCAAGGACAAAGACAAGAGCCGGGCTGACTCTGTAGCCAACAAACTAGGTAGCTTCAGCAAAACTCTGGGAATCAAACTGAAGAAGAATATGGGAGGTCTGGGTGGCCTAGTGCACGGCAAAATGAACAAATCTAACTCTGGCTCAGGTCGAAGTGGGGAGAATGGAGGGGAAAAGACAAAGAAGAAGGAGTCTAAGGCATCCAAGGGAAGCAAGGAGGAGTCGGGCCAGTCAACAAGCTCCACTTCCTCTGAGAAGGCCACTAGTCCCTCCCCTACAGACAGAGACAGACCGTCCAGCTCCTCTCCCACCGAGAGACAGGACAGCGCAGGGAGAGTCTCAGGGGACAAGACTCTGGAAAACTGGAAATACAGCACCGATGTCAAGCTCAGCCTCAACATCCTGCGGGCTGCTATGCAGGGGGAGCGCAAGTTTATTTTTGCAGGCCTCCTGCTCACCAGCCATCGGCACCAGTTCCATGAGGAGATGATAAGCTACTACCTGACCAACGCCCAGGAGCGCTTCAGTCAGGAGCAGGAGCAGAAGAGGAAGGAGGCCGAGAAGAAGCCACCTGTCACTAATGAGGTGGCCGTGAAGAAGCCTGAGCATGAGAGTGTCTTCCAGAGGGAGAGATCGGACAGCTCGCCTCCAGAGAGCTGCTCTCCCGTCCTGCCCCACCACTCCCACGCCTACAACCATAACTCACAGCCCCCACTGGGTCTCAAGATGCAGGGCAGGAACAGTCCCACTCCTGCAGCCCCTCTTGTCCCTGTCCCAGTCCCTCCTCTCACCCCGCCAATAGCCTCCCACCATGTCTCCCACCCAACCCCAGCCCCTGCGCCTTACTCCTCCCCCAGTATTGGTGCTAAGAGACCTGGGCCTGTTCCTGTGTCTGCCCACTACAGCCATACACCGCCCATCCAGAGGCACAGCGTGATTCACTTACAAGATGTCAACATGCAATCCTCCATCTTCCAAGATGACCCCTATAAGCCTGTGGTGGGCTCCCTTAAGACATGCGCCACCTACCCCCAGCAAAACCGCACACTCTCCTCCCAGAGTTACAGCCCTGCACGCCTGTCAGGGGTCCGCACTGTTAACACCATAGAGACCCTGTCCTACAACATGCCTGGCGAACACAAGTCCCACACCTACACCAATGGATTCAATGCGGGAGACATTCAGGACTGCCTGGAGTTTGCTGATGAGGACAACTCGTCTCACACCTGGCTCAACCAAGACAAAACCAAAGGGCGGAGCTCTGGAAGCCCTTTGTACTGCTTTCAGCAGCGCCGCTGCAAGAGGGAGAACTGCTCCTTCTACGGCAGGCCAGAGACAGAAAGCTACTGCTCCTACTGCTACAGAGAGGAGCTGAAACGCAGGGAGAGGGAGAGCAAAGTGCAGAGGCCTGCATAGCCATCACAACCACTTCAGCCACTTGTCAGCAAGGTCGCAGGAGACTTGAGGGAACTACACCATCTGCACTCTGCATTTAGAATAACATGATGGCAAACATTTTCCTATTTTGTTGAAGAATGCTGTTGTATTCCTGTCACCCTTCCCCTGTTAGTAAAGATTATTTCTTTATGATGGGGGATGCAGAACTTGAAACAGTGAGCAGCTTTGGCCAGAAATTGCGCTATTTTGTTTTGGGTTTTTTTTCTGTCTCATTGAATTTAGTCTTTTACTTGTTTTAGAGTAAAAGTAATTTCTCTGTGATGTAACTTTCTTTATGTGAGGGAAAGCTCTTTATTTTTCAAAGTACGAAAGATTTGCATCTTATCAGGAGGGAACATTTTAGCTCTTTTAATCAGTTTGAATGCAATACCTCTGCTTGGTTCTTCAAAATCTCTGTGGAAAATTTGTAGTTGTTTTGCAATCAAAATAAATTTAATGGGAGATTAATATTAGACTTTAAAGCAATAAATTGGTGATTTTTGCTACACCCGCTCCCAATTTTGTCTATGCACCAATAATATAGTTACTGTAGGTTAACTGTGTCTTGTAAATTGTAAAGGATTGTCACGGTGTGCTTTTGTAAACAAATTTGAACTACAGGAATTAAAATGTGTGAGCATTATAGATTGTAATGTTGGATTAGGATGAAATGTAAAACTATCTCATTTGTTAAGTGTACTTTTGTTCTTACCACGGTGCAATGATTTCCTGTGTCAGAATTGGACTCAAAATATTGTGTAAGATATCATTTCACATTTTTGCCCGTAGTCGACTTCCTAAAGACCACAAACACTGCCAAACTGGCTTCTTTAAAAAAAGAAAAAAAAAAAAAAAAAACACGATTCAAATTTTCAAAATGTTTTCTGTGGCAAACACCGAAAATATGCATAGGATGATTGCTTCTCGAATATGCAGTGTTTATGGTGTGTTTCTCTGAGTCGCCTGTTAACTACTCTATTCGGTCAATGTGTGTTAGATGAAAAGAATTATGAGTAGTGATGGCGGGCCGATGCGTATTTGTCTGAAGTGTGATTTACGTGTCTCTTCCCCCCTACACACACAACACGATGTGCAATCATGCTATTAGCACTACGTGGTGACCTGCAGTATAGATGTGTCACCGGTCCAGTGTGCGATTGTCTGTTCTTCTTCCATATCTAGAGGCCGTTAAAAGAAGCACCTGCTGCTAAGAGCACCTCAAGCCTTTGTGATCATCAGTGCTTTAACCAATCAGTGGGTTTGTAAAACCCCAGGCCTCCAAGTGCTTTCTGCTCATTCAACATGACTACTGTAAGACGCAGTGTTTGTGTTGCTGTTTGTTCTGGTGATGCTTGGATAATGTACCATGCTGTCCTTAACTAAGTGTGTCCTGGCCAAGGATGTCCACTGCTCCCTCAGTTTGCTTCTGTCTCTCTCCTGTACACACTGCAGTGTTGCTCCTCTTTGTTTCTATGTGACCAGTTCATGGACTCTCACCATGTTAGGACTGTAAGATATGATTTTGTATTCCTTTAAGAGTTTTACACTACTTTAAATTATTGATTTGCACATTAGGTACAGATGTAAATATGAAAAAAAAAAAATAGTTTATTGTTACAAACATGGTGTGTCTGCGTCTTTTTTGTTTTTCTTCAAGGAGGCTTGAGAAATCTAGAGATTATAGATTAGATTTTTTGGCTGAGGAAGTGTTTTAATCCATACAATGTTCTGACAGTTTTAGGTGATCACCTCCACCAATGAGGTTATGTTTTCTGTGCCATTTGTTTGTCTGTCAGCAGGATTACAGGAAAAACTACTGGCCTGATTTCCATAAAACTTGGTGGAAAAGTGTAGCATTGGCCAATGAAAATCACATGGCAGATACAAAATTATTTTTTTACATAGCACTATTCATATATATTCACACAGCACACAATAAATGCACAGCTGAGCTGATGCTTCAGCTAGGCACAACCATAATTTGACACACTAATTCTATAGTTTTGGAAATAGATCCAGACATATATAGTGGTTGCATCAAAGAAGACCAGACTGTTGGCCCTGACAGAGGTCTGCGCTCTCCAGAGTGGCCTTCTAGTTTTAAGAAACCAGGGAGATCATGTTATTTTCTCTTGATCCACAGACACTACAGTACACCTTTTTGCTGTTTATTTGCTTCCATCTTCACTTTTGTTTTCTAGTCAGGCCTAAAAGCAGATTATAAAAGCCTTCTGCCTGGTCTTTTAAACTCCATGCCTCAAGTCTATAACACAGACTCTAAAAAGATTTTAAGTCTCCCAACTGAAGCAGACAAACCTGATGACCTCAGTGACATTGCCAGGGTTAATTTCTCAGACTTGGCAAAGTTTCACCAGAGCCTCAGACATCATACAACTGTATAGTACATCCCATTGCATCCAAATTGATCTTCAATCAGTGCAGTGCCTCTTTAAGAGGCTGAGGATCTGAATTTTTAGATTTAGACCCTTTCAATGGTTGTTTATAAGACTCAGTGTTAATGGAAAAATGTAATCAATCTTGTGTTGGCTTTTTTGAATGACTCAACCAAAACAGAACGAGGGGAAAATTCCAACCAAAATTGACCTGAGGTTACAGAGCTGAGATTCTTAGGCGTGAACTGCCAAGTAGGGCAGCATTCCAGATTGAGAGCTATAACTCTGCCTTCGTCATCCAGAGACACTCCTACATTGGCGGAGGAGGGTTGACGCCACGCAGTGAAACAGGCCTTCGAATAGCTACAGAAAATCCACAAGTGCATTCATGTGAAGTGTCCTCCATGTGATGGTTTAATCTGGTGAGGGCTTGCTGCATGTGAGCACAAGTCACATCAAGACAAATGTATGAAACATTTCATAAAAATGACAACATTCAGAGATTGTTATTCACTTATGTCATTGTAGATGCATGAAGTAAATTACATCTTACAGAGTAAAAAGGGTTTTGTCCTGGCATGTTAAAAGCTATTACTAAAGGCTTCCAGTCAGATTGTCATAAACAAGGGGTCATTACTCTTTTGGATTGTTTAAGCTATGCTCGACTGGTTGGTCCACCGTTTTCTGAAATCTCTTAACTATTGGATGTATTGCCATGAAATTCTGAACAGACATTTATGGTCCCCACAGGATGAATCCCAATTACTCCTGTGATTCTTTGACTTATTGTCTAGCTCTGCCTGCTGGTCAAATATTTCACTTATTTGGTGAAATGTTTCAACATTTACTGGTGCATTGGATTTGCTCGCTCTCTCAAAAATAGACATGACAATTCAAACACAAATAGCAGCGGTTGATCAGGCAGGTAAAACAGCAGTGGCTATACAACTCTAAAATTACAAGAATTGAATTAGTTCAGTTATTTAACACATACAGCAAAAACATACTTGCTAAATACCTGACAAATAATATTTACCTCACACAATGCAGTAAGTACTCAACCCAGCTCTGACTCCACCTCATTTATGGATCAGATGTTTAGGCCCACTGCAATGTGAATCATGTTATCAAAAGGCACACAACTAGTAAACTTGCATAACTCTACTAGACAACATCTTTTTACCTCAGCGTTAACCACTGCCTTCTCTGTGGTGAACCTTTAGCACAACAGGCTATTCAGCTGACAAGGTCTGGACAACAGGTGACTTAAAATACCTGTGATTAAAACATTGTCAGCCTTGACTCATAACTCCTACAAAACATACCTGCTCTCTAGCCACACTGGACCACAATGCCTACAGAGAGATCCTGAGTGCTCTCTATAAATCAACTCCTAAAGCGGCACAGGTGTGTGCTTGCTTCTAGAGAGACAGGGGGGTGGAGCTTCACTGAGAGGCTATAGCCGACCTTGGCCTTACTAGGCCAAAAGCCTGCCTATCACACTATTTATACTGTACATATTTATACTTAGGTCTTGTTAAACTATAATGCACCCGCATAATTTAAAAATTGAGGAGACAAGCAATGACAGAGTAAACCAAGTAACAAATTAAGCCATGTGCTGTCAGTCAGAAATACACTAGAACTCGTGAGCTCTAGAAAGAGTGCAATCTTTGAGGATTTAAAAAAAATCTTTTTCAATAAACATTCACACCAGTGTAAGGTCAAATTAGCCACTGTTTTTTCAAGAGTCCATAGTCTGTGCAGTAGCAGCTGGCTGAGTTGGTGGAGTTAGAGTAAGGAGGAGGATGCTTAGTAGGCACCAACCACCTTAAATGTGGGATGAATTGCATACTTCTGCCTGAGCGTATAATCTCAGCGTATAATCTCTCTCTGCTTCAGGTCATGTTTGTGGGCTGCGGCTGCTATTAATATGGAGCAACTTGTTGAGTTTTGAAGATGAATTACATCTCCATGTGATGTTCAATGTTGGTCACATAATGGCGCATAAGGGCCGCAATGTACCGCAATGTATCCCACGTCTTCCAAAACAAGTACTGAATGGGACAGAGTGCATTGTCTTCTTTCTTGGATCCCCATTTCTCAGAATTTCCTTTGAATTTGCATGAGGGACCTCCCTTTGCTTTTCAAAGCAACAAAGAGCTCTATCAGACATACAGCAGTCGTTTGGCAGGCCTCTCATCCTCTCAAACAGCACAGCACAGCTTCCATGTTGTCAAATTCTCTCAACTCATTTAAAACCAGGACTCATTCAAAAAAAACAAACAGGATAAAGTAATTCTGAACTGGCTTTTATTTTCCCTTCAGATGCATCTGCCACCTTCCTCACATAATTAGAACCCATTAGTCCTCAACGCAACACAATATCTCATAAATATTGATTTGTATGGTAAGCAGTTGTCTCATTAAGAAGGTGAAATTAAAACGCGGGACAATAACGCATTATCAGTGTGTATATAAACTGAATATTTAGATCCCCTTTGCAGCATTCTCATCAACTATTCTCATCAGCTAGATTGTAAACCACTCTACCTGAGAGTATTTACAGTTACTGTTGTGTTTTAAGCCGGTTGCTGCCTTTGATGCCTCTGCTGCAGTGAGTAGTAATGCCAAACTCCCCCCCATCTCCCATAGCTAAGCCTTGTTCTCAGCCAGTGCCAGCCTCCAATATCTGAGCTCATCCCACCCGCTCTGCAGGATCTAGCGCCAGCCCTGCCATGCACTGCACTCGAGAGTGGGTGGCATCACATGGCCCTTCAGCCTGCCTTCTGGGGCTTGGCATGGAGGAAGAGGGGCATACACACACACACACACACACACACACACACACACACACACACACATACATACACACACACAGGCCTCTGTGTGATTAGGACCACTGCTACTCCTGCTGCTGCCGCCGCCGCTGCTGCTAACCACATCTCTCCCTCTTTTTCTGTGGATTAATTCCACTGAGTCTCAAAGTCAGCGATGCCCACACACCTCAGTGGAGCATAGACCCTTTCCAGTCCACAAAGCCTCCTACGCTCTAGACTTTGAGTGCGTCTAGGTTGTGTGCACCAATCAGCGCCGGGTAACACCCCCCACCCACCCACCCCTCATCCTCATCTTCCCTCTTGCTCTCACACTGTACTGTACTTTTCTTCAGACATTGTGTTCCAAATAACTCATGGTTGAGGTTCTCGCCACGCTGTAAATACCTGAGTTTATTCTGCGTAGTTAATTTCACCTGGAGTCTGTGTGCTCAGGAGCTGATAATCCAGAGAAAAGGTGTGACTGAAGAGATAAATCAGTCAAAGTGAAACCATCTCCTCCGCCCCCACATCCTGTCTGCAGGGTAATACCTGCAGAGATATGCTCTTACTGCTCATATAACTGTTTGTACTTTGCCTCGCATCTGCAGCGATATAACTCACTACAGAGGAGAAAATGTGTCATCTAGAGAATAAACACGTGACTGAAAGACATGCAACCCAGAGAGAATATGTGCCTCACCCACACAACCAGAAAAACCTGAGATCTTTCTTGTAATACGGCGAGATGTGTGTGAATTAGCTCAGCTGGTGGTCTGCAGAGGGACTCTAGTGAGACTCTACTGTTGCATGACCAGAATCATGCAGAGGAATGATGCAGGATTTTAATATTTAGGAGCTCAGTTTTCCTTGACAGCAGCTCCAATGCCAGCATTCACAGCTTAAGACAATCAGAAGAAAATTGTTAAATATAAACATAGAACTACACATACTAACTATACTAACAAAAGTCCCTCGTATTGCCACACAAATACAAAAAACAAGCTCTGGGAACATGCCGGCTGTGATGGCACACCAAGTTGTGTGGCAGTGCCAGGGGTGGCAGCTTGTCTGTTTGTGTAGCGTGGTGTGCTGGTAGCTCCAACCTGCATGGAGACAGGAGGTGTACAGATTGGGCAGGGAGAACACCAGGCTCTTCATCAAGCATTTTAATGCCTTCGTCCTTTCTCTTCCTTCCTGTCTCACTCCACATTGCATGATTCATTGTAAGCAGGAAAAGGCCACTCCTGCAATCTCTGCTGGTGTTGGTGGGCACCCTCGGCTTAAGAGAAGGATCAAGGCATGCTGGCAGTGATTTTGCAGGGCAACAAATGTAGATGGAGTGAAAAACTTGTTATTTTATGTGTGTCACATGGAGTTGAAAGTACACTTTGCACAGAGGGAGGGTACAATTTGTAGATGAATCACCCTTTCTGAAGTTCTGCAAGTGCAATGGGTATATACAGGAAACTTCACACATTTTATCAGTCTATTTGGGCTGACAAACAATAAGGAAGGAAGGAGTCCCCAGCACTTGGCGCCCCACCCATTGTTGATACCCCAGCAGTTACTGTAAATATTTGCATGAGTGAAATGAGGGAACAAGGTGTACTTCCTGTTGCAAGAATAACACTGAAGAACTGAGCAACTGAGGATTATCACTCCACCCCTTTCTGCACTTATCTGCTGTAATTCTAAAAGCCTGCTTTAATGTTTAGAATATTTTACAATTACAAATGAGGATCTTTCTTAGAACTTAGAACTTTCCTTTTTATCAGAAAAACACATTCTTTCTCTTAAAATTAAAACATTTAATTTAAGCAATAAAACAAACCCCTTGCTCAGGTTTTGTCTCTATAGCTTAGCTTATGGTGGCTAATGTTACTCAGTCAGTTTCCTGACTTAAAGGAATAGTTTTACATTTTGGCATTCACTTTCTTGCCGAGAGTTAGATGAGAAGTTTGATACCACTCTCACATCCATAAATATGATGTTAAGGCACACAGCCAGCAGCTGGTGAGCTTACTTCAGTGTAAAAATAGCTAGCTTGGCTCTGTCAGAAGTTAGCCTACCAGCACCTCTTAAGTTCACCAATTAATAGGTTTTTGTCTAATCCGTATGAGATGCTTTAATGTCTCTTCTTATACTACTAGCCTATGCTTTAGCGTTAATCCTTATCCCATAATGCAGGTGTATTTAAGTGGGCCCCCTCACCACCTCTTAGTTTACTTGCTTAGTTTCGCTCAATTCCTGGATACTTATGGGATCATGATTATGGTATTTTATCCCATAGACACTCAACAAATTGAGCCAAGACAGCCTAATATTGCCGTTTGACGCAACTCCAGACTACACCAAATACATAAACAAAGCCCTAGGGGATGTATTCATTCACATAATGTCACTTGAACAGAAAAAGGAAATGAGCACAAAACAAATTGTAGCTGCTTATTTTATGAATTTATTTCCAAATGTAAACTTCACTATTTCATGCATACAAGTTATGACAACATACATTATTCAACAATCTGTTATTTTTCATATTTGCATAGGACATGGTCACAATATATTGTCTAACATGTAAAAAATAATGCCATAAAAAGGTACAGCAGAGCAGCTAAGACCAGCACATTAAATGTGTGTAGAATCCAAGGAACTGTACAACTGTAATACTTGAATGTAGTGATTTTGGTTTGCTGAGAGAAAAAAAAATGAAACCTGAAGGTTAGAGTGAGGTCATAGACAAATGTACTGGCCATAGCTGAGTCGAGAGTTATTTACAGATTAGATTATATTGGTGCTGAAAGGGGAAGCAGCACCATGGAGTCCTACAACAGGCAACTGATGGTGATGGGCAGAGGAGAAACGCACAGAGGTATCAAGAGAGCAACATTACATTGAGGAGGTACACTGAGGACAAACAGGTACAGGAAACAGAACCAAAAGGCTGGTGAGAGGCTCTCTCTTTGTAATCAAAAAGGGAGGTCATTCACAGCACTGTGTGCTGCATAACCTGGAAAAGACAAATCCTTTAAGGACTAAATGTCCAAACGCTTGAGCAAAAGACTTTTCTTTTTGTCAGTGTGCATTTCTACAGTAAAGTAAAGAGCAAACGCCACACAGTGTCAGTTCAGGCAGTCAAGCAAGACCCATATGGTCAGTGAAGGGTACAGACAGATATGGTCTGCTTTGCTGCATGTTCCTACGCACTCTTTTGTTTTTGTCTTTTTACTCATTCAGAGTGTGTTTGCATGTATAATTAAATGGGTTTTGTTCATTCAAGTGATTTTTAAATAAAAAAATAACAAGGTTGCTTATTTGAGATTTAGAAAAAGGTCTATATTAAGCACAACATCCATTGATCAACACCTACAGCATAAAGTTACACCCAGGGGTCTAAACTGGGTTGGGTTCAATATTACTGCAACATTCATCTTTCCCTTCAAAGCCTTTGGTAACAACTTGCAACTGTGGAGCGTCTGATGAGCTGCGAAAACTCAAAGCTACTTCTCACTACTCAAAAACGACTCTCTCCAATCATGGCTGCCTCTTAAACATAATCCCCACCCTAAAAAGCCTCAGGCCTTTGTCATGAGGGGAAGACATGCTCTGTATGTCCTTATTTTTAAACATTATAGGTTATATTACTTTGAAATATTGCATGTATGCTGTTCATTTGAATCGGCTTGGCCTACACCAAGAGCCCACAGAGAAGAAATGAGAGATTAAAACCTGGGAAATGTTGACAATGAGAAACGTACCTTGTGCACAACTGACAATGTGCAAAACCTCACAGTCAAGACAGACTTCTATTCATAACCTACAAAAATGCATTGGGTCGATATAAGCAGCACATTTATAGCAAATGCAATTTTCAATCCTTTGGAATGGTTGGGTGTTCATTATCTTTAAGATTGTTTATGTCAAAAATACCTGTAATAAGCCATTATACAATGCTTGAGTATTGTACAGCAAAGAAGAACAAATTAAATAACAAGAACCAAATGAAAACAAAGCTACACAATCAAAATGTTTACATAAAGGAGAAAAGAAATATTACTGTACATTACATAAAAACATGTCACTTTATAAAACTGTACAAGTTTGTTAAATGTCTGATAGTAGCTAGGTTTTTTTTGACCCTCAACGTTTGTATCATCTTTATGAAGTTACCATTATAGTTTTGGCACACAATTGCATCAGTCATGCTTGTACATTGAGATCATCATCATGACGATTTCAGTTGAGACGGTCTGATCAGTGATTTATCCATGTAATTAATATTAAACTTTTTAAATAAGATTAATGTTAGTTCTTTCCTAGGCAAAAATCAATTCATTTTATTTTACAATTAGCAGAAAAAATATTAGCATCTTGTAGAAACTTTGTTTTTCCATTTTATCATTGTTTAAAGTCCTTTTTCTATAACAGGTGTCGAATCTGTAATCTTACAGGGATTACAATCGTAAAGTTGGATTAAAAAAATGCTGAAATGGAGTTTCATAGTAATTTACAGCTGACATCATCCCTCACATACAACATGTTTAACTAAGACAAATGTGTGGAGCTCAGTAGGGAATGGATGTTTTAAATATTTCTGTAACATAAAATACAAAATACGATTTTATTATTTTCTGGAAAGATTACTTTTTCAATCTACAAGGAAGTGCAGGACCCTGACAACATGGGGTGATTATATAAAATGTAGCCCAGTGTTTTTTGTTTACAGAAAAAAAAGTATCGTTCTTTCCTTCTTCATTCAAGTAGGGACAAATAAAACCACTAATTATTTGTGCTACTCTTCAAGCAAACGTAAGCTACATGATGGATGTTTTGAAAAGATATGAATGTACAACTATGTCAAATATTTCAAGAGGTATGATTTCATGAAAAATATAAAAGCTTAAAAATTTCATATGAGACAAATAAAAGCAATAATAAAAATGATGACTACATTGCTAACTCACAATGCTGTGGTCTCTATTCTTATGGAAAACTTTCAAAAGAAAATTAGTAACGCCATCTGAAATTGTCGTACATAGAGGTCAGAAAGTCTGCTTTTGTTACCATCACCCCAAACAATCTGTCATTCTCTGACTTGGGAGGAATATTTGGATAACAGGTTAACTGGAATAACCTGCATCCTGACATCAACAAGTGTTTCTGGTTAAAGGGGTGAACCCCATCAATGGGGCTGAGATTATGTTTTTTCACAATTTCAAAATGCTGTGCCTTTAAACAGCCCGACAAAACAGTCAACCTTAACGCTGTGATAAACTCCAAAGAGTTGCTGAAATGACCTGAAGACAATTGAAAAAACTAATAGACTATACACCTTTCTCCACAGAGGTTAATAATTATTTGACAACAAAAGCAAGTACAGTAAAAATGGACAAAACTGTGTTCAATGGCCTTTTGTGTTGAATTATTCAAGTAGATTTGGTACAGTGAGAATAAAAGTTATGAGACACTGCCTGTTGAGGCCTATATGTCACTGGGGCAGTCTGGATGGATGGATAGACTTGGATGTTTACACTGTCACAGTCTGTTTATTTTCAGATGGTAGGAGCTTGCTGTCGCCTACTGTAAGTCCACTGACACTACGGGTCAAAGGTGTTTAAAGGGGCGTTTCACTGAAAACAGCTCCAGAGTGCCCAGTGCTTACTAAGGCGTATAGCAGGACTGTAGGATGTTATGAAGACATTATAGGCAGGAGCTGGGCCCGTACGGAGGCGTTCCTGTGTTTCCAGTGGGGTCGGACACTGACCAGCAGTGAGCACTAAGCACCCAGGAATACCAGGGGAGGCTGGCAGACATTTCTGTGCAGCAACTGATGTTAGAACAAAATCCACAAACTGTCCCGTTTCTGCTTTGCGGATGTCGACCCTGAGGTAAATGTGCAGATTATGGATTAAGAAGTGATTAAGGAAACCTGCTTAAGGGTGAAGAACTACTTTTTTTTTGCAAGAGAAAGTTACACTACAAACCAAGAAAAATGGATAGATAACACAAAAAGCTGCTCAGCAGCAATTTGAAAAATTTGTTGGTGAAAATCAAAGTTGTTTTTTTCCAGAAATGGTAAATGTAAAACCCTCTTAGTGCTTCTTTCCCTAAAAGCTGCTGATCTGTGGCATTCAAAGTGTCATCTTGCAGCCTGGATACAATTTTAACATCTTACAGAGGGTTGTTTTTCTAACATGTGGCGTTTTTTGAGGAAACTACTGCATTCGATCTAAATAAGGGATGTTTTCTTTCTGGAGGATGTGACAGAGATGATTCTTCACAACTTTAACGAGAGATAGTTGCTGCGGAGACCGAGGGACAAGGCTCGCCATTCATGAACTTACACCTGCCAGACTGCCTCAAAAACCCTCTACACTTCCAAGGCGCAGTTGTTAACATGCATATAGTGGGAAGCACGGGACTGCAGGGCAGGAGTCGGTCGAGCCGTCGGTAGGCTGAAGCTAGCACATGCAATTCATGATGACTACAGTCTGGAGGGGTCTGACAGGACCACATACATGGATGAAGCTATTTCCGGCTGTAGTGCTGAAGTATTAAAAGATGTAAAAAAAATGTAGGCATAACACAGACTGGCGGGGCTGCAGCGGTTTTGATAGTGGTGCCCGTGTCCATGGAAGGTTTACTGTGCCTTTTGCCTGACTTATTGAGGCATGTCTGTCTAGAAACACAAGTCAGCTTTCTCACGGGAGATCTGAGCTTCACAGGCAGGATGACGTGAGGCTGGTGAGCACTGCACTTTGCTGATATGTTCATTTTGGTTCAAACATTTTTACAACAGTTAAAAAGCCCGCTTGTTGCGGGAGAGAAGTTTAAAAGCAGCTGTTTGAGAGCTCTGGTTTATCTGTGTGAATTTGGAGCGACAGTTTCCCTTGGCATTGTGAAATTTGACTCTCCAGCAATAGTAAAGGATTTCTCCCTGTGCTTCAGATGGAGTTGGGTACATCCCAACCACACTGCTAGCATTGTCTAGGTAGTACTGTTGTTCATATGCTTCTCTTTCTACTCTTATCCTACAGGTTGGATTAACCCACTAATTACAGCCATTTTCCCCACTCACAGTTTCTAAAGTTGGAGGAAGGAAGGGAATCGGGGAAGGAGGAGGAGATGGGAGACATCTGCGATTGGGTGTCTCCTTCTCCGTGCTGCTCAGCTCATGATAAACCTCTCCTCTTTTATCAGGTCCTGCCCTCTTTTGCCTGTCTATTGCAGATAGTTGCTTTGTTCACTCTGTGCTCCACTATGTCGCGGCCCAGCCCGGCTCTGCCCAACTCTCTGGCCTACATTTGACCCCCAAGTTAGTCAATCTTATGCAATCAGGGAGGCTCAGAGCTTCACCGCTCTCTTACAGGACAGGTAGAGCCAGATGGGCGAGGGAGGATCCCAAGGGAATAGCATGTTAGCACTCCTTCTGCGGGCTGTGAATAGCTTCTTGTGGGATGCAGCTGTTTCCTCCAGAGAGGCCACAAAAGGCAAAGCCAGGAGGAGGGAAGTAAGCAGGCTGTCTGGCTCTACCTGTGATACTGCCAACCACCAGCCCCAGGCCTCGATGAAGGACAGCTTACAAGACTGAATAGAAAGCTTTCATTCAGTCTTGTCTTTGGTACTTTTTCCTATGTGCTTGAGAGAGGGATAAACATTGTTTCAACTAAAGTCCCTGTGTGTCCATTTTGTGTGAAATACTGGCTGATGATACAGCACTTTAAAAAAAAGCATGAACAGCTGCTCTGAAACTTAACTGCCTCTATTTAAAGGGTCTAAGGTATGTCATTATATTTATAAAAAATGTTACTCCAATATTATCCCAATACTCCCAAAATGCAGATGTATCCAGTATATACTGCATACCAATGTTTAATGAACTACATATTTAACCCAGTGTAATGGCAACTGAATATTAACGTTGCGGTGGAGGACCAGATGTATTTTGTTTACTACGGTGGAGGTTTGGGGATTGATTTCTTAATACACAGCAATAACATATGAGTCCCGAGAACACAAGTGAGAGCGGAACATAACTACTGTGTTTGATTGACTGTATGACAGCAGGGCTAGTTTCCTCAAACTTGAAAACCAAAACACACAATAAAAAACCAAAGAGTGCAAATTGTGTTGAGTGTAAGGCTGCTATAGATGTACTGTACGTTTCTCTTCACCGTGTTCATTCTTTCAAGCTAACAAGGCCATCCCTGAGCAGGGCGTAAAATTCAACCCCCGTTGAATTTCAGAGTAAAGTGATGAGTATATTGTGCAGTCAATGTGAGTACTGTTAAGTACTGTGGTATTACAGAAATAGCAACTGTCTTCAATCCTGAGGTGTGTGTGTACCCCTTTTTCTTCACCCGTTCAAAAAAACTAAAGAAAAAAAAGAAACATGTTGATAAGACTTGTCAGGGAGTCTGTTTTTTTCTTTCTTCTAAACCTTGTTTAGCTGACTATGAACATACATTGGACAACTAGCCATGATCCGAAGCTAAAAAAAATACAGACATATGGTACAGAATGTAAATATTGCCATTTGGGAAAGGCATTACTTTCTTTTAGGATCACACAAGTAATTGCACTACAATAAGCAATTATGTACAGTATGGTACACCACAGCAAGCGCAGAAATAGCAAGGGGGGGGGGGGGGGGGGGGGGGGGGGGGGGGTTGCTGACAACTGTGCAACAAACAGGCCTCGGAGGTCAGAGGCAGAAAGTGCGACTGGGTTTCAGTTTAAGGCGAGTTGGCTGGGCTGAGGGCGGGGCTGGAGGCATCCGAGCGGCTGTAGTCGCTGAGGGAGCTGGGACGTGGGGTGCTGCCGCTGCTGCTGCCGCCATGGGGTCTCTTCAGCATGCCGGGCTGGAAATCTGAGTGGCGCCTGGCGTGCTTCATCAGGTGGTCACTGCGCATGAAGCGCTTTTCACAAAGCGGGCACCCAAACTTCTTTTCCCCTGTGTGGGTGCGGTAGTGGCGGGCCAACTCATCAGAGCGGGCAAACTTCTTACTGCAGTCGGGCCAGGTACATGGGAAAGGCCGTTCTCCTGTAACAAACAGAGAAATGGAGAGAATTCAGTGTTTAATCACACAAGAAGATAGCTACATGGTATTAAGAGCAATAACTTACTGCTGACCAATTCCCACTTGTTTTTGCATAATTTTCTAATTTTATAAAACCGTTGTTTTTGAACACACCACACTTTTTTCCCATCTTTAAACATGTTTTTCAGTTGGCTAATGTGAGGTAGAATTCAGTGAACATCAAGCATGCTGTTATTTTAAGTTACAGGATTGTTGTGTGGGCAGACTTTTCAAATCCATCCTCGCTTTTCGGTGGCATTAACATGCAGCAGGAACACTGTAACTTTGACGGATGTAAAAATAGACATGATGTGCACGATAATGAGTTACTTATCTCAAACTAACTCTAAGTCTCTGCAAGATGATTTTAACGCCATAGTGAAATTAATAGGGGTGCATACAGGTGCTGAAAGGTTGACAACAACACAATCAAAATGCAATTCAAACTCTAAAAATCACTAGTTCAAACTATTCGTGGGAGGATGATGGGCAGGAATGTAAAATATGTGCAATTTGTTGTAAATGGCCAAAACATACAAAATCCACCCCCTAAGTGCTTTTGATTGAAGGACTGTTTACAATGGCAATCACTTACGTACACGAAACAAATGGTGATGTGTACAAATTCCTGCACTCTGCATGAGAAAACTGGTGCTCACCATGTAGCTACCAAATGGCTCACCACAGTGAGAGTAGTGACTCATTATGAGGTGTTTACAGGTCATGAAGACTGCCACGCACGACTAACAGACATTTTTCATAGAAGACCAGGCCTGCTGAACAAGACTGTTTTCTGTACATAGCAGGCTCTGAGTCATCAAGGATAATCACAAGGTTATAGCTAGGTCAGATAGGTCAACAAAGGGAAGGATTTCAAAACCACCCAAGACATCTTCAAAATATAAAAAAAAAACGTGAGACAAAAGAGGCTGTAATGAGCCATGGGACTTGGGGTAAATCACCTAAAAATTGGCACTGTGCTGGAGGAGCAGGCACAGTTTAATTATCTAAGTTCCAGATGCTAATCACACTCACAATGGTTGCCCAGCCCATTTTCCAACATGCAACTATCTGTGACTCGGCACATGGGAAATTACACCCTTCCCCCTTCCATCAGGCAATAAAAGTGGGCTTTGAGACAAATCTACTCAAACCCAGATGGTACTATATATCTTGTGGTTTCCTTCCATTCTGATGTGGAAACAGTATGCATGGAGCCTAAATACAGCATTCAGCATCCACTGGCCATTGTGTCTAATACTGTATTCCATACATCCATACTGTTTTCCATACTGACAATAACTACATCAGCATCTAGTCTTACCAGCGTGCAGTACTATACAGAAGGGCAGGACATATTCTTTTAATGGTTTAATGGTTCTTTCCTGAGAATGAGAATAATCAATCATGTGTAAGCCTGTGCCAGGGTTTTAAGGTATGAAAAGGAATAGACAGTGGGGTGCATGAATGTTTATAGGTGGTATGACAAATGAGCACATAAGAACAGACTGCCAAAGGCTTTCTTTGTTATGTGGTTTCCCTCAGGGGCACAATGGAAACAACGCTGTTCAGCATCAAACACTCATATCCTACCTGATGCCAGTGAGTCTCAAAAAACAAGAACTCGTTGCATTACTAGTCTCGGTCCCTCCCCCCCTATACTGCATGGTTACAAAACATGCAGACAGACAGAGCAAGTCTAGACAGCCCGGTCTGTGTTCCTGCCTCTGACGCCTCACCTCAGCTCCAGACAAACTCAGTCAGCCCTGCCCACTATAGTTCCTGCAGGCTCAGTGAGCTCAGTGTATGTAAACTCTGCAACTGTCATATACACATTTGCATCCACACATTGCACACAGCCTTGTCTCCCTTTTCAAAAATATCTATACCGTTCTTACTCTGCTGCGAACACACAAAGAAACAATCCATCTTCCCTGGTTGTTTGACCCTGTTTACACATCCTGGATTAGGGAGGCAGTTTAACTTTTATGGCACTAATCTCATTGAAGAGACTCATAATAGTCTGATTTCATACCTTATTACCAAGAAAAGCAGTCTGTGCTGCCACCTGGCACTGCAAAATTAGTTATTGGCTAAAAAGTAGAGCTAAGCTCTGCGGGTTGCTTAAAGCTCAATAACCAGTGTAACGGATCCAACAGCATTAATATTTAACCAGACACCAGAGAGCTGGGCTGAGATATCCAGTCCAACTGCCCTGATACAGTAATGCAGTCATAGTGGAAGGATCAGGTATACGGCACTGAGACGCATCAAATTATTTAGAGCTCCGCGACTTCTGATAATGCAGAATAAACAGATATGCTGCCCATTTTCACCTCAAGCTAAACTGCTTTTGGCATTTAGGTCGACAATATGAATATGCATTAGAAAATCCTGCTGCTTTAATGTCAACCTTAAAAGATTCACTCACATAAAGAGAGAAAAATCTAGTGTCCCAATTAAATGTTGTGCTTGTTTCATAACATGAGGATTGCGATTTCCTGAGGGCAGTAAAAACCAATTTCTGGTAACAATGAGGAGGTTTAGGGAACAAATGCTTTGATCCTGAGTGGAAATGATGATAGGGTCTATTACCCTGTGTGGTGGGAGGATGTCACACTCCAAGATATTTCAATAGACTGCAGCTATTACTCAGCATCTCTGCTGAAAGACGAATGCTGCGAGCTATTCCCTTTACCCTGCTCTTACTGCCATCTAGTTCCAGTGTTGTCACAGCAGGGCACCGTTTACTGTGACGCCAGGCCCCACCGATTGGTTATCCCATCTCTGGCAGCGTCCACATCCAGGGTGTGGTTTGTCTTTCTCAGAATGTGTCAATTGCAGAGGGCAAAGGGGGAGTGGGAGGGGAGGGAAGCTTTTCCCTAACAAACACAGTGACCCACTTATCCATAAAGTGAGTTACATCATGCACGCAAACTGTACCTCTACTAAGCAGTAGTGTCCCCCCCTCCAAGGCGATGTGATTATGTCACAGGTACTCTTGTTATATAACTGTTCTCTCTGAGGCCACTGGGTCAGTAAATAAACAGCTCATCTCTGCTGCTCTCCCTCCGTCCTACTCTCATTCATATCTGAAGACGTTTGGCTCCTTGGTTTCTGCAGAAATGGTTAAGAGAAACGGAATCTGAGTTCATCTCCCTGGTGTAAGGGATGCTGTCTGCAAAGGTGAAATCAAATCTCTTTTTGACGTGAGCAGCAGCACACAAACTCAACTCCGTCACCTGCTCCAACAAAAGCTACCAGCATTTCAAACAAGATAACATTCCTGGTGTGTCCTCAGGCATGGGCCAAACTCACACAGTGTACAGCTGAAACCTCCATGTGAGTCTGCCATAAGAGCACTAGAATAAATAGCTCTGCAGGGTGGGAGGGGTAGGGGTTCATACAGTTCAGAGATCACCTTGAACTGCACAGTGAGAACCAGAACAGGAAATATCTTTTACAGAGCTCAGAAACAAGGTGCACAATAAACCGTGGATTTTTACAAGTAAACAGCTCAAGAAAGGAAAGTAAAACTTGAGTCAGACCGTGGATCACAGCTCATTAGAGTTGGAGCTACCTCACTTCAGTGCTGGCTTAGTGGCATAGTCATCTTGGCAACTTGTAATGAGAGGGGTACCACTAACTCCAGTGGCAGGGCTCAGCACAATCCTGTAATTTGGTTGCATGTTTACAACAGACTATGACCTGTAACCAACCAGGAGCCAGCTACTCTGCCAGCAGACAACCATTCATGGGATTTTGGGTAATACTAAAATGACTGCCGAATCCCTCATCGGCATAAACCACTGGAGCAGACGGGGTTAACCCAACCGTGCCCGGCCTCTCTCGCTACACACAACATCACATGCCACGATGATATAAACACTGAACATGTGTGTGCAGAACAATAAATATACATTAAGGCTTTTGCAGCTCCTCATTCCACTATTTACACAGCAGTGTATGCAGGCTTCTCTTGTGCAAAAAACAACAAAGACTTACAAAGTTCGGCCTGCGGCCTGTAGAAAAGGAAAAAAAAGGCACGCCTTGAATTGAAACACATCCGAGATCAGACCAACTGTGTATGTAGCTATTTGTCTATGAAAAATGAACTTGGTGGGAGAGAGGAGTCAAATTACCAAGACAACAACTCAGTCAAAACAGTTATTCTGCTTCTCAGGAGCCTCATTCAGAGTTTGAAGCAAACAAAAATAAGTCGTCTCTGCAGGAGCAATAAAGGACTCTTGGGTGGGTCAGGCGCTCATGATGAGGACCGGCTCAAGAGAAAGCTCCAAAAACAGGGATTTGATCTATTATCATCTTTTGTCTTTATTGAGAGGGACCTTGCTTGGCGTTGAAGAGCCTACCTCTCCTCGTGGACCTATAGCTGTTAGGTTGCGAACAATAGCAGCAGCCTTGCTCCCAGCAGGAGAGGCACTCCTGTAATGCATTTCAATCAGACAGGCTGCATGTACTAACCGTAACTCACTCCCCTAGGCCTGCACAGAACAGGGCTATTGACATTCACCCGCAGACATGCAGCAGGGTCGAGTGTGACCGTCTGATTCCTGCACACACTTAGCCATACATTTCTTCATCCCCTTAACTCTTTAAAGTGAAAGGCAGGGATCGCTCGCCTGCATTGACCAGCTCATCACATTCGCCTCAATTAGTTAAAGTGGGCGCTCTCTTTCAGCCTTGAGTGCATACTACAACAACCTGCAGCCTTGATGTTTTGCAGACATTCTCCTTATCTTTTAAACTCTGGTTAACTAAGGACATGCAAACAGCTGCAGCCATCAATGGGTGTTTACAGCTGGTCTGCAGAAGCAGGTGGGAGCAGGGATGCCCCATCATCCGTGACTCTCACTCACGCGGTACAATGCCAGCTCATTCCACTGATGGAGTCCGACACTATAGCTCATATGAGACAGACATCCTCATTACCCAGTGCCAAACAAAGAGCCATAGCCCTGCTAGCTCCTGAGAGGCCTCATCACACTGCGATACGAGGAGATACAGGCTGGAGATAGTGCCTGCTGTCAAATGTTATACCTGATACTCTGATGGCGGGTGGGAGAGAAATATTTTCATGTCTCATAGACAAAATCTTTATGCCCTCCTTCTTGCAAGACTCCACAAAATACTCCTCATCTTCCGCCGAGGGCCACACCCCAGAGTGTCGTGGTCTGCCACAGTATGATTTATCACACAGAGAAAGGGGACACACCTTACATACCGTAGGGAACATAAACAGCCCAGTAGGGACAAAACACTCCTTCTGACATTAGCTCCACAGCAATTGTCAGCCATTCCTCTCTTATTCCAGTTGAGCTGAACACAACACAGTGGACACAGTCAGAGTCGAACTCTCAGATGGGACCCTGTGAGTGCCAGCCTGATATGGGTGTTTTCTGCTGCAGAGGTCACAGCCCTTCAAACGTTAATCAGATTTCTGCAAATGCAGCTGAATAAATGACCTACATCAATGGAGGGCATTGAAAATGAATATCCTGGTATCTAACCCCACCCCCACCTTGCCACACTGTATATTCTCCGTCTTTGTACTGCTGATCCCTCCCTTGGATGTGAGATGTTGGTTGGTGGTTTTTGAACAGTGATAAATGCACAGTGTTCCACAGGTCTGTATTCCTCTCTTCCTGCCGCTGGTAATCAACACCATGCCACAAGCCATGGCCGGGGCTCGGCCTTGCAACACAACACGCTTCAGCACCTATTTTGCTTTGCAGGCTAGAGAAGGGTGGGAGGGGCTGGTATGGGGAATAGACAGAGCAGCTTTCATAGAACTACTCCAGAGCTAACGACAGAATACATGAGCCCCATGGGCCACTGAAAGCAACAAAGCCAGCAAGCTCCCTGACAGGGGCCTTTCAGTATTATGAGTGTTTACCGAGCATGATTGGCCATTTAATCACAGTTAAATCAGATTTCAAATTAGTGAGGAACTATCCTAATATCAGCTTTGCATGTCCAAATATAGGATAGCATATGGACAGCATGTGTACCAGCACACACATCAAAGATGACTTTCATGGAGCAGCAACACTGCACCAGAGGATTAGAACAGGCAAGATGGTGGCTCTACTTTGGCTTTATTTACATCCCGAGGATCAAGTAGATTTAACTAATACCTTGTTGGCCTGCGAAGTCCACGCATAGCAGTACAGTATGTGTCCAATGGAAACATACTGTACTGCTATGCGTGGACTTCGCAGGCCAACCAGATTTAATTTACAAGAGTAGCGTTTTAGGCCTTATCTTCCAGCAGAAGAAAACACTAGAATTTGTTATTTAGCAAGCGTTATAACAAGACTATGAAGTCTACCGACATGCTAGCGGCTCTGTGAGGCTGCACTCAGTGGTGCTCTGAGCTAAATGCTACAGTTGATATGCTAACATGCTAATGTTTAGCAGGTAATGTTCACCACATTCACAATCTTAGTTTAGCATTTAAGTATGCTAACATTACTACTTACCATTAAAACAGCAGAGGTTGATGGGAATGTCATTTGTTTGGCAGGTAATTTGTCAGGAACCCAAGTACTGGACAAATTCCAACATTGACCTAATGATGGCTCTAGAAGGAAAGTCAGTGAGGCTCTGTGTGGACCATGAAATGTCATGGCAATCCATCAAATAGCTGTTGAGATATTTCATCTGGACCAAAGTGGGGAAACGACTGACGGACATGTTCGTATGGCTAAAAACATAACATTTGTCACCAGAATGGTGACATCAAAAATGGAAATTGTGAAGCATCTCTTGAGGAGTCATCATTTTATTACCCTTCAAGAGAAACATGGCTCAACTGGGTGGGATGGTGGAAATCCTGCCGTGTGGCAGGTAGACAGACTGACCTCTCGTATCCCAGTAGAGTTTTTATCCATTGCAGTGCCATGGTCAGGCTCAGGCAAGAGCAGGAAAACCCCATCTCCACCCTGCTACCTCATCACTGCCACCAGCCACACAGGAACACTGTGCACTCTGTGTAGCAGTGCAGCCAAATATAAAACCACTGGCAAAGATGCAGTATATATAATCAGACTCCTGCTTCTTTTTTCCATGTGGAATTTGGGATAATTTCACGTTTAAAAAAATGTCATTAACCACAGTTATTCAGCTGAAAATAAAAAGCTTGCATGAATGACGGGGTCTACATGGCAGTGGATCTGTGCTGCCAGGTGGTGCCACTAATTTTTTCGGACAGAAAGTGGAGGGATTTGCAGACATCTCATAGTATTAGAGGTACCCCCCAGCCTAACACAAAAGGGGTCCAGACAAAACGTCAAACCAACTGTAAAATATGTCATTATGTTCTTTGTCTGTGAGAAATATTGACCCTGTTCCTCCTGGTGATTCGAATAGTTTTGGAACAGGTCTTGCACACTGACAAGATGCCCTTTTGTGAGGCCCAGCTGTGGGGGGCACAGAAGGCCCAGGCTGTTCTTTCTGAAGAAGACATGACTTGTAATGAGCTTGTCAGGGGCCATCTCTCCTTTGGAGATGGCAGTCTGCATGACATGACCAGAGCAGAGTAATGAGGCTTCACAGAGAACACCATGTACTCCACAACCACCAGACACCTCCTGGAAAAGTGGGTCTTCGGTTATTAAGACAAGGAGTCAAAAAAGAATGGATGAAAACTGTTGCTGGGAGAAGTCCTCAGAAAGCATCAGAAGCATTTTGATGTATATGGCAGAGTTTATCTATACATATGTTTTACAGGACTGCTTTTTCCCATATTGCAGGAGATGTGTTGGTGAAAAGCCCCCCTCCCAGATCAGACAAAAGCTGTCTGGTAACCTTAGACCGCTAAACTGCAGTGGATTCCTCGCCATCAAACTCAATGTAGTGTGATTAAGGTATTTAAATTCAACTTGTACTCTCATGTCTGCTACATCCTGGTGTGCCTTTTACGCTGTGTCGGAGGAGACGAGTGTGTCTGAGAAGAATCCTAAAATTAAACCACTTAGTCTCCACTAAGGGAACCCTTAACCAGGAAGGGATGGAGTTCACAGTTACTCTGGATAATCCATCTCAAGGTTTATCGTTACGTTAGGTTGTCCCCCCCAAATGTATACTTCTTTAATGCTTTCAGCTGTCCAAATAAACTTTTATTCTACTTCTTTACAGGAGGGGCAGCAAAAGTCAAGATAAATAAAGTTGGAACTGTCTTCCTGGTATTTTTCAAAGTTGCTTTACTGTAGTAGTAATGAGCAATAGCTAATACCACCAAACAACATCATAACATAAACTAAATCTTTATTGCATGGCTCATCATAGATCATAATACATTACTACGAAGTTCATTCTGAGCAAGTAATGGGAGTGATTTTTTATATGCTGTGGGCTTTGCATAAGAAATACAATCTAGATTTCAGCTCCTCTTACACTCAAATGCTGGGATGATTAGACTTTGGGCATTACAGAAGTCAAGTGAGGACGCCGTGTCCCAGGCTCTTTGTTTAGGTGTCCATAATGTGCGTCTGTTTCCCCCCTCAATTAGATAGCCGTGTTTGGCTGGGACCGACTGGGCTGAAATCTATTCTCTCCTGACTCTGCTAGTAGGGGCTGAAGGGAAGCACACAGCGAGAGGATGGCCCTATGAAAGCACTGCAAGTTTGGCCGAGGCACCCCGGCTGAACTCAGATGACCCACATTCTGGGACTATCCAATCAAACAAGCAGAAAGAGCCATTATTATCAGAATTTATGGGGCACAAACCAATCGCGAAGCCAGAGACCAGAGCATATCCAAACAGAAAGGCAGGCGAAAGGAAACGCTTAATAGGCAAGGAGACAAGGGCAGCGCTAATACAGAGCAATAAATCTGCACTAAAAACACATGGTCATGACTGACGGGTAGCACGGTCCGTGCCAGAGGCTGGCTCTGTGAGTGCTGCTGCAAGTTTGGCTGAGGCAGGGCAGCTGAACTGAGATGGCTCACGTTCTTTGACTATCCAATCACAAAAGCAGAAACGGTCCTCATTATCAGAAATAATAAGACACAAACCAATCACAAGCCAGACACAGGAGTGTATCCTATACAGACTTAACAGGCAAAGAGACAAGGGCAGGGCCCTGTTTGTTCCCTTTAGGAAGTCATTTAACTAATGATCCTGGAGTATTATGGATCCCCATTTTATGTATAATCGTAAGTCAAATCAGTGTCTCTCTTAGCCTGATTACACACCACTGCAGCCCTGATGAATAAACTCAGCTGTATATGTGATTCTCTATCAGAATGGATAACACTGGGATGAAATACTACAATACCAACCCATGATTATCCACCACCTACATGGAAAATCACCATACAACAGGCCTATGATGTCTTATATTGTGTACTTACAGTTCTATGAATTTTTCACACACGACATCCATATGAAATTCTCCTAAATTATAACAAATCTAGTGACATATGGACCCAAACCAAACACAAAGCCAGACGGGGGAGTGTCTCCTACTACAAAGGCAGGCCAAAAGAAAAGCTTACTAGGTAAGGAGACAAGTACTTACCCCTGTGAGGACGACTCACAGATTTTTAATATTGAGACAAATGACGACTGAATCGTGCAAAAGGCCAGGGCTGAATGTCAAGAAGGTCTCCCACATATTTGTAATTCTGAGTACAGCTGTGTTTTTCTTGCACATATTCCTGCTCTTGCTCTATGACTCAAATATGGGTCAGGTGCAGACAAAGCGTTTCTTATGTGATCCAAAAGAGATCTGTTTTGTTTCTGGGCCGTCAGGCTCATGTGTGTTTTTGTGTGAAGAATGGATCGTAGCGGCGGGGAAGGGGGGGGGGGGGCTATAGAGCAGCGGTAAGGAAGAGGCTCCTGAGTCGAGGCTCAGCTAGCTGAGTCTGTTGCTGGCCAGATCAGC
>NC_060171.1:16184856-16214971 GCF_021292245.1 Micropterus dolomieu | reverse complement strand
GGGGGGGGGGGGGGGGGGGGGGGGGGGGGGGGGGGGGGGGAGCTATAGAGCAGCGGTAAGGAAGAGGCTCCTGAGTCGAGGCTCAGCTAGCTGAGTCTGTTGCTGGCCAGATCAGCTGGCAGTCTGTCTAGCGGGGGTGTGGCACATCACAACAAAGGGCTTTGGGCAGACAAGCGACTCCACAGCACGTATCAACCCCCCAATTTGACTCGATCTACATCTTTGCCCCCCCCCCCTCCCCCCCTCTCAGTAGCCTATCCTGCGGAATGCAAAGGGCAAACACGGAGGTCCTTCAGGAAAGTCCAACGTGACATACTGCTAATCTGGAGCGCATTTGCGCATTTAGCCATTCGCTCTGCAGTGTGACGGTACACTTACTGGACTGATCTTGAAAACTTTTTTTTGCATGCCCATGTTGTCTGTGATGGGCACATTTTACATGCTGTGGAAGAGTCCTTTCTGTCTCATGTCGCCATGAAACGAACCCATGTTTAGGCTACTCGAATTAATGTGCGCAGAAGAAATCTGATCTGTGTCATGTTGTTGCACTGCAGTTTCGGTTTGCACGCACTGTCCGGGGAGGGGGGGGCTCCAAGAGGAAAGCGGTGACAAAGCTCGGAGACTTGAGTGGGAGTGGCACTATTTTCGACTCCCCTACCTCCCTCCCCCGAAATTAAAAGGACATTTCGTAACTTAGACTTTTCGTCAACTTAGAGGTGTAATTTATTAAACTATGCACCAACGCTGTCTTTTGCAGTAGCCTACTGTATGTGCAGAGCGTTTCCATTTAGGGTGGATCCGTGAACATTTATCACTCGATCTAACACAGCAGTCTGTCACCCTCCTCTGCACAATATCGGATTGTATGTAACAGAGGAGACACTTCATATCAGTGTCCGCAATTTCAATAACAGCATCCGTTCTCATATATCGAAAGGAACTACCATAAGTCATGTTCACAGCAACCAAACATTTGCATCCAATGAAACTGACCTGTGTGTGTCCTTAGATGGGCTTTGAGGTGGGATGATTTGCCATAAACTTTTTCACAACCTGAATAGTGGCATTTGTGCTTTTTCTGAGGTGATTCTTGCTCAGTTCGACCTCGCGATCTTTTGCCTCTTTGTTTGAGCGAAGGATCGGAGATGGTGGTAGGTGTGGCAGAGTTTCCATCATCTATGAGGTTCATGCTCTCATCCTTTATTTTTGCCTGCTCGGCAACATTGTTGGGAGTCTGCTGGTTAAAATCCGCCAGAATCCGCGCCACCACAAAAAGAGAGGAGTTGTCTTTCACCAAAGGCTCTTTGATTTCCTCTCCGTTCCTGGAGGAGGACGGTATTTCTGGTTTCATCTCCCTATTCCCTTTAGGAGCGTGAACAATTGCACGACTGGACATTGAAACAAGGCACTCTGCTGCAAAATGATCCATTTTGTCTTTGAAACAGCCCCCGCTGCTTCTTAATGACATTCAAAAAAAAATAAAAATGATGGCGTGTGAAAAAAGTACTTTTTCCGTGGTTCCCTTTGTGTGGTGGTGAGGAGGAGGTTCGTTCTCATCAGAGAACTGACTTTATGATCTTACCCGGCTTTCCAATATCTTCAACATCCTGTGAGAGAAACGCCTCGGATAAAAATGCAGACAAACCCCCTCAGAAAGAAAGAAAAAAACAGAAACCCAATGTCTTTGTTTAGTGCAACGACGCTGGTAACAGGACCTCTTGAAACTTGGATGTGTTAACTCCCATCGCGGATACAAACACTCTCCGGCATAGTGAGTGTGTCTCCTGAGCGCCTGTTCCTGCTGGTTGTATCCATGCTGGGGGCGTGTCGACCGGCAGCGCTCGGCAGCAGCGTCAGAGTCGCAGCTCATTCATTGGGTACTGCACGTCCTCAAATGCACCGAACAGCACTAGTTACTTGGAAGTTTCACCACAGGTTGCCTCCATGCATTCAGATGATGTATCTCACGGGCCACACAGCCACGCACTGCAGGGACCTTTACCAAAAATACATGCAATAAAATGAATAGCCTACATTTGTGGGAGGGGGGTGATTCTGCAGCATCCTGTCCAAGCGTGCTTGCATGTACCCTCACTGTGATCTTTTGTGACGTGTTAAAAACGTATTGCATTCTATTGGCTACAGTTACAGCTAAGGAATGTATGATTCCGCTTATCATGAGATTAGTTGTCAGAAAACAAGGTTAACTATAATTTCCAAATGAATGTCTGCATATTGCTGACTTTATCTCATAACTAGTCCAAAGCTTTAAGATTTTCAATTTACAATACTAGATATACTAGAATTGCCCTGCTGATGTATACCTCCCCAACCAATTACATTCAAGTCTGTCCAGACTAATATAATATGTAGTGAATAGTTGAAAGGAATTTAAATAAAGTTATTACTATTTTTTTGGCTAAATAGAAGTTATCACTATATTGATGATACATTATGTATGATTACAGTGAATATACATTGTAGGTGAAACTCACAGGTCAGGATTAGCTAGGCACGCTCTAATACTAGTTGTTTGCAGTGATGTGATAGTGAATTTGCTCAAAATTCAGAATGAGGCAGGAAGTTAAAGGTAGGATGGACAAGATAGAGGAAAGCCTAGTTATTGTTTACTCCTTGTGTCCGCCCAGTCAACATGTGATGTCACATGTGTGATATGTGTGATAAATTAATTTAAAAAATCCATTTTGAGGTCACAGTGACCTTTGACAAGTGTCCAACCAACTGCGAAATGTGGTCGCAATCGCCCCCTCTGTTCCTGAGTTATGTGTTGAATAATGGCCAAAAAAACGTGTTTGTCAATGTTGTTTTGAGGTCACAGTGACCTTGATCTGTGAGTCAAAAGTGTCACCTATTCAGTGTCCCCAACTGTAACATATGGTCATCAGTTCTTGAGTTGTGGCCAAAAACGTATTTTGTGAGGTCACAGTGACCTTGATCTTTGTCAGCCAAATTCTTACCAGTTCATCCTTGAGTCCAAGTGGATGTTTGTGCCAAATTTTTAAGAAATTTCCTTAAGACATTCCTGAGATATTGTGTTCACCTGGCATAAAAAAAACTGGTCAAAGAAAAAAATCCTCACATTCGAGAATCTGAAAACAGAGAATACTTTCCATTTTTGACCCAAAAAATACTGAAATTATTGATTGACAAACAAAATGGCAATGGCAAAATTAGTGTTAAGTATTAAATTACAGCAATTTCCTCTTTATACACTGTATTGTGCAACATTTGTGACATGAAGTAACCAGAGGAGGTGAATCTCAGTAAAAGCCATTATGCCATATTGACTTACACTGTCACACCATAACGAAATCATAAAGTAAAGCATGCAAGCCACAAAATAACATTTATGAGTCAAGTGAGTTGTCTATTCTGCAAAATGGGCTCTTTTGGCAGTTCATCATCAACAAGATATCCCTGATACTTTGGATATTACTGTGTCACCTTCTTGGCGCGATCAGCACACTCTGGGGCCTCTGGCCAATAACGAGACAGCGCACTTCAAACTGCCAAATTATTGGCTTAGCCTGCTGAGCAAAATCATTCTTCTTCACAGCCTCTCAAAGGCTTTTAATTACATCCTAGTCAAATAAAGGATAGTGGTGTAAACGTGGCTGGTGATAATTACTTGTTCAATTTCTATTCTAACTTGTTAATTCAACCTTCTACTTGCATCACCAGAGTACACTGTTTATATTTGCACTGTGGCCTTGACAACTCAAAAAAGGCATTCAGGAGTTGATATATTTAGTGATTGTGACCTGTTTTCAAGTGAAATATTCTGCTCAATGTAACATCAACAGCTTGTGCATTTTTGAGAAGATGGCGGTTTCATTTCAGTGAACTCTCAGTTTACATCTAAACCCTCCTCTGAGCGACTCTGTGGTCTCTGCTAATTGAAATCCAGCCAGCCAGCCACCACCAATGTTTTCTTCAATTTATCCTCCGGCATGAGACAAGTGACACCATTGTGCGGAGGAAAGAGTCAAAGCTGTGCGATATGACATTATTAGATAATCATTATTTCATGACGCTAGTTTTATAGCTGGTCTTGTCTGACCATTTACAGACACATTGAATTAAATCCATAAAAACTTTTCATTAGTTTTCAGCTTAAGATTTTCACACACAAAAACCATAGCATGTAACCAGCTAAAAAGTCCGGGCAGAAAACAAACCAGCTAACCCTATTCATTGGTAGCGAGGACACTCTTGAATGTTAACTTCACGCATTTAAATTAACCCCACTGTTTTTAAGATGAACTTGTCTCAGATTAGGAGCATAACTAAATGTTACATTGCACATAATGTTCCCTGCAATCAGCGTATGCTACATTGCATATTTCCATCTCTTATTTATCCAGCTCGAAGCCCAATTAACAAAAATATTCTATGAAAACAAATTTGATGAAAATAACAATAAAGTTTCACTCTGCTGATACAGGATTAGACCTGCTTCCTTCAACAGCTGATGCTCTCCTGTGAGAATGAATGCACACTTTCAACACTGTGCACAAAAGCCCACACTAGAAAGTTCCCAGTGTTCAGTGTGAGCAAGGCGATGTGGCATTCAGAAGGCCATCTGGCTGTATTATTTTACATATTCTTTCACCACAAAAAACGTGGTGTTCTTGTGTTTCATGTGGTGCTTTGGCGATCTTTTCTAACGAGAGCGCGACAAGAGGGCATAGTTCCTCTTTCACAGGGTTATTTCCCAGAGCAGTGTAGAAACTGCAAGTGTTTATCAACTCCCACTGGGCGTCAAGCACAAGAAGGCCACAAGAGAAAAAATCAGCTGCAGCATACACAACTGTACGTCTCCAAAGGTAATATGCAGCTGTAGATGTGATGATTAAAAAAAAATTCTCTCAGAGGGAAAGAGTAAAATGTGTCTCTCTGAAGCTGCAGCAAGCAATGTGATGATTTAAGAGACCTTTTGTATGTTCCCAAATCCCAGCACCAACCCCCAGTGCACAGTGTCCAAACACCACACTGTCTGGCACTGACATAGAGTTCTCAGGCAGGAACAGTGGTTTGATTGGCCTCTTCACTTCTGTTTGTAACAGGAGAGTTCCTTTTTAAGCAGAGGACAATCTGACCACCATAACAATCCAGCTGGGCTGTCGTGTCAAGGCCAGACTCTTAAGGCAGAGGAAAAAAACAAAGTACTGTAAAAGCATGAAACACCACAAGTGGGGTTAGATTACTGGCAGAGTTTTCTCTTCACTGCAGCAGGTGGTGATGTTCAGTGGACTGACCTCTGGCTTATGACCTGAGTTTGATCCATCACATTTAGGGAAAACACTGAGTCCGACACCAGGTTGTCGTTAACTGTAGGCAGCAGTGTATTGTTTTTTTATGTTACCAAACATGAACACGTACTCCCAGGGAAAGGTACAAAAAAACATTTACCAGTAGTCTATATTTTAACAAGAACACCGCCATGCT
This sequence comes from Micropterus dolomieu, assembly GCF_021292245.1. Taxonomy (NCBI): domain Eukaryota; kingdom Metazoa; phylum Chordata; class Actinopteri; order Centrarchiformes; family Centrarchidae; genus Micropterus; species Micropterus dolomieu. The sequence goes on along the minus strand of NC_060171.1, from coordinate 16,209,502 downwards.
AGCAGCTCTGTGCGCCTTTACATAGGCAAAGTAGTGCTGTAGTAAATGCTGACATCAGCATGCTAACATGCTCACAATGACAATGCTATCATGCTAACAGGTATAACATTTACAATGTAAAGCATCTTAGCTTATCTTGTTAGCATGCTGACAAGAACAGCTGAGGATTATGGTAATATTATTTGCTTTGCAGGTATTTGGTTATAAATCAAAGTATTGGAACACTATAATGCCTAAAAAAGTAATGCTTATGTTGCTTTTCTTTAAAATGCAACTTTACTCATAAACCCAGATCATTTATTGACTAAGAACTTCCTTCTGGGTAGCCTTTAATCTAGTGCTGAAGTTGCAAGGGCACTCCAACTTGTCAGACTTCCCTAAAACAATAATGAACCAACTCTTATCATGACAGAAGAAGTAATAAAGCACTTAAGGGTATTTCAGGGCAGAGCTAGTCTTTCTGGAAATGTCATGCGTCTTACCTGTTATTGAATTATAAGAGAATAATAAAGACTGAACGTGTTGTTCCGTGTAAAACAGAGATAAATCCACTAATTAAAATAAACTAAAGCTTACTGAGTGGTAAGAATTGATGTAACATATAAGGTGCTATAATGTATCATAGTGTATAGTTACTTATGAGTACTTTGCTGTCGCTCTTTTTGGTTGTTGTTCTACAAAGCTTAATCATCCTTAGTTACACATCAACAGTAAGGCGCCATGACTAATGATGTCAAAACAGGCTGCAATTTCACCTTTATAGAAGTAAAGGGGATTAGTCAGACAGAAGACGTACAGGAGTAACATGTTCATGTAAGTCAACAGTGAGTACATTGACCATCTACCTTTTGAGTCTCTCTGTAACAATGTGGTTCATGCATGCTGGTGTTTCAACAGGCTATCAATGAAATATTGTTCCTTGTTCTTTTGATTAAAGAGGGAAAAGAACACCAGATCAGGTTTAGCATGTATGAATGCAGTAATCACTTGAGGTGAAATGAGTCAGTCAGGCGTAGCTGAGACAAGTAAACAAGTCCAAACTACCTGTTATTGTACCAAAGCGTGACCCGGCTGATGTTTAGCAGGATATACTTGTTACAGTGTTATTGGGTTCTTATCATCAAGACTCTAGAGTCATAACATTTCCCTTAGACACACAGTGCAAACATGTGATTGATAAAAGACCACTGACTGTTCAGGACAAAATTGAAATCCAAATAATTACCAGGCACATGTACAAATAAGAAGATCAATAAGATGTCCCTGCTCCTGTTCCATGCTATTCTCAGAATCAACCAGTTTTAATCATCAGTCAGTCATTTAAAAAAAATGTTTTGTTGTAAAAGCTGTCTCTAAAAGGAGGTCTTTATATATATATATATATATATATATATATATATATATATATATATATATATATATTGTGTGTGATATAAGTGTGATTTTACATTGGGGTTAGTTGTGGGACTATTTCTTAGTTATATGATTTCCGGAAGGTAACAACATCCTGGTGATGACAAGACTCAGAGAAGTCATTGCACCAAGTCAAGAAACAGTCTGGCACATAACTCGCCATAACCACAAATTGTCACGTTTATATGGATGAAACAAACAATATAATATGTTAATCGTGGGATTTACGGGTGCTGGTAGGTGAATTTTGTTACCTTCTGACAGAGCAAGGCTAGCCATTTCCCCCGCTTCAAAGTTTTCAGGAGTCCTGGCTTTATGCATAGTTAACAGACAAATATGAGAGTGATCTTCTCATCTAACGCTCAGCAAGCAAGCATATTTCCCAAAATGTTCCTTTAAGTAGCTATAACTAAATCTTGTATTGCCTTCAGTTGCTATAAATCTATAAAATATTCACATTAACAAGTGCAGACGTTCCAACGCGCAATTCACTCTAAAAGATTTGTGTAAACAGCTTGTATATTCAGGTATGAGCATACCTGTTCAAGCTATGTGCATTGATGCAACAGTGGCTTGCATATAGATATGTGCAGTTAAGATAACATGCAGACTAGCCCACAATAGCAGTATAGTTGGTGTCATGCAGGTGTCTTTCTTCAGCAACTACTAGTAAGTTGAGACTTGAAAAAAGACAAGGAAGTGCTGTAAAGTCTGACGGCACAAAAGAGTATTGAAAAGTCCTCTGTGAGGCACCTTGCAGGAAGGTGGAGGCTGAAAGGTGGGTCACTGCATCAGTTCACAGAAGGGTGGGAGGTGTTGTTTGAGATGGAATTCAATTTGGTCGTCATCCTCCCTCTGCTTGTGCCTCCCGGCTGTCCATGTTCAGCCACATAACAGAGGCAGCCTTTTTCACCAGTATGTTAATCCTGCTTGCCTCCCCCGCCTTGGTGCTGCCTCCTCGGCACACCACCACAGAAAACAGTGCAGCCCAACGTTCATTGATAGAACATGTTGAATTGCCTGTTGCATAATTTGAAAGAAGAGCCTTCTCTGTCATGCATGTGGAGTTGAGTTCATAATCACAAGCTAAAATCCACGTCACTCACTTGACCCTAAGCTAACGCTGAGCCATGGCTATGTGCTTCCATCATTGTTCCTTCACATCACAGCATGATGGCTTTGTCCGCTCCACACAATACAGCTGAAAAGAGCAAAGTGAAGCGGACACAGTTTTGTTTTCGCACCCATTTGCTGGTCAGTAGTGGCCCTATTCAGAATGCATTGATCAGTGCAGTGGCTCAGGGAGGGATGTGCCTCGCGGGCACTGGTGAGGGGACCTGACTATGAAATACCCCATTCATCTGGGTGGTGAGTCCGCAGGCGCTGCATTAACTCGCCTTGCTGATGCTATAGAGAGGCGGGTCTTTTTTCTAAGGCCATTCAACAGAGGCACTTACATGGCATTTCATCCACTAGGAATAGACCAGCACCACGCTTGAGTCCTTGCAAGACTGTACAAAGCTCTGCAACAACACACAAATACATTTAGACATTGTTTTATCTATATTAACTTGATGTAAAAACACTATTATTTTGATTGATCGTTTAGTCAATAAAATGTTAATGCTATAATTTCCCAGAGCCCAATCTAATGAATTCAGATTGCTTGTTTTATCAGTTCAAAACCCAAAGATATTTAATGCACATCAATACTCTACAGACGAAAGCAGCAAATCCTCACATCGGAGTAGCCGTGAATTCATTTTTTTGCTTGAAAAATCAATTATAGTTAATTTTGTGTTGATCGACTCATTGATTAAACAACTACTGTGTCTATAAACATGCCATTTGCTAGTAGTATAATGATAAAGTAAGTTTATGTTCAGAGATCCATAGATTCAAATCTACTGTAGACTATTACAATCAATACAGTCTGAACTCCTTTGATGTTTGCATGAACAAAAAAACCCTGAAAACTACTTGATAGATAGATAGATAGATAGATTAAGTAACTTAAGTTATGATCCTCAAAAAACTCCTTTGTCTTAGCTCTTCTGGGAATTTACTATGAATCTATTTGTACTTTATGCTAGACTACCAGTTAGGCCACTGGGTGACATGAATACACCCATGCATTTCTGTCCTATTTGCCCTCACTCCATCTTTGAAATTTCATGTTTGTGCATTTCCAAGGGCATTTTCCTTTGAGGAAATTTCCCCATCGTTCCTTGAACCTTAGTCGCTACATTTCGATTCTGATGGCATTAACAAACGTGTTTGCAGTTGCGCAGGTTAAGATGTATTATAATCACCCTGTAATTTGGGTTGAGCAGATCACGTATACTTTGGTGCGGGAAGAGTTCAAAGGGAAAATGGCGAGGTTGAGTTTCAAAACATACGATTTCCAAAGTGGTACTCTTACATCACATGGCTGTTTTCAGCGCTTCGACCAGAGCGCGCTCTAAAGTCACTGGGTTCACAAGTGGGCGAGGCTCCACACAGAGTGTAGCGGTGCATAAACACAGCCCGGTGCATGAACCAAGCTGACCGCAGAGATGCGCCCCGGTGAGGGGGGGGGGGGGGGGGGGGGGGGGGGGGGGGGGGGGGGGGGGTATGCAAGGTAATGTGAGAAGTTGCAGCGTCTCCCTTAAAAGTTCTCGCCATAACGGCACCGTCTACAAGGAACGCAAGTTGTTTATCCTCGAATGACCCCAATGCTGAAGCGAGAACATCCCGTTCCAGAGATATTAATAGCTCGCTTTGCGTCACCAAACTGTGGCGGACCGCTTTGCTAGACACGCAACGGAGCCACAAAGTGTGCCAGCGCCACACATTCTCCTCCAAAGCAAACATGGTTATAAAACAGGTAGCCTAGTCATCATTCTTCACCAGCTGTCTGCGGGTGTTACAGCCAGTGTGATTGCCACTTATAAGTGTTACACACGTTGTTATTAAGGTGGTGTGAGCGGAGTCCCGATGACAATAACTCGGCCAGTGCACATTTGAGGAGATCGGTGTCAAACTGTAGGGCGATTTATTTGCGTTTGCATAAACAGAACATGAGTCAGTATTTTAGAAAACAAATACTGCAAAAGATGAACACTGCACAAAAGTCTATAGTGCAGTTTCCAGCCCGACAATTCAGCACAGTTTTGCGCCAGGAGGAGAAGAGCCAATGTTGATGATGATGATGAGCTGAAAGCATAGCCTACTATGCACAATAAGCCATATGTTAACTCAGTCCCTTCCCCCAATCCCGGAGCCAAGTGAGGCTGGAGCTATAGAGCCTGGCCTGCATAGCTCCAGAGGGAGGGAGGGGAGAGAGGTGGGAGGAGAGTTTCTGTTGCTATGTTCTATGGTAGTCTCCTGTCTGGAGGATATATGGGCAACTGATTTTGAGGGCTGACATGGCAATGTTGCATGTAGGTCAGTAACAGTAAAACAACTTAGGCAGCCCCCAAAGCACACTGCAGGGAAAGTATCCTCTTGAAATGCCTGTAAATCTTTACATAGCAAAAAATGACTTGGTTTTGTCTCACCCAGCCCTGTCATCCGTCATTGCTTGTGTGAAACCTGACATTTTCTTTTTTCATCATTTCCATGCAGTGATTGCACAGCTCTTCCACACCTGCATCCACAAATGTAAGAGTTGAGGCGTTCACCCCTGGACGACGCATGATTTCATATGCCAATTAAAACATCGATGCTTGAAGTTGGAGTGTTGGAAAAAGCTCAGTGTAAAGAAAAAAAAAATAACAGTCTTTATGAGTGAAATGAGTTTACTCGATTGAAATTAAAATGCAGATGGCGAAACTTTGCATGTGAACTCAGAAGTAGAGCTTGACAGTTCATTCTTGACCTCGGAAAAAAACAAACTCAATTCCCTGATGAAGACCATGTGAAAAGGTCAAAAGTAAATCGACCTTGTGTCAAGATTGTTTTCTCATCTGTTGTTTCCAAGGTCAAGAATGAACTGAGCTTTAAGAAGTAAAGAACTGACTGTGTCCTCAGCTTCATTTAGCCTACTAGTTTTAACTTTAAAACAGGGAAGGGATGATTATGTGTGACTATCACAAATCCCTTTCATGATCCCTTTTATGAAGTTTTATGCGCTTCATGCAGAATCAACAAGGTACACATGTCGCTGCAGGGAGTTTCTGTATTACGTCAGCCAAACCCTACATCCTGTAAGTGTGAGGAAATGGTTTGTTTTTAAGGGAATTTATTTGTGCAAACCTCAGCAGAAACATACAGACCAAGAGGCTCAGGTGAAACTTATTGGACATGTGCATGCAGCTCAGGATGGGAGCTTGTATTCAAATCCAGAATAACAACGGGATCCCTAAATTTCTTGGCTTTGAATGATTCCTGGATGCACAACATGTGCTCAAATGATGGCTGAGCTTGGCGAGCTTGAAAAGGTTAATGAACACCAAGAGGACATAACTTCATGGGATTCAGTGATTCAATAGTCATTGGCCTTTTGTGATTAACTGTATTTCACATCCTTGAATTTCATTTCAGGTCCATCAGACTACATTCACATCTATAATTGTGACACAGCTGAATAGGTTTTCTTGACAACACTTCTCTAACATGAGGAAGCTACAGTAAATAGTACTGACCAGTGACTGACTAGATTCGATGTTTCGAGTGTTTAGCCTCAGTCAGCTCAGGTCTTAAAAGATTTGTCAGCTCCCGCAGCCCCCACCAATTACCCTACTGCCGTTAGCTTAGTCTCCCACCACCATCTGTGTTCCAAACCATCCAAGACAGTAGTAATTACAGTCATAGGCAAGAACCCATAGATAATGACAATGCTGCTTTGATCAGCAGGATTAGATGTGCTTGACTTGGGCTTTCATGGTCTGTAACACACCCAGGATCAATGAGGAGATGGGAACCTCACTGACTCTCTGTCTCATGCTTATTTTCCATGTCACAGATCTTTGTCATGTAATGATATATATAAACACGATGATTAGTATTACAATTTAATTCGTTTTTAATTTAGTAATTAAGTTTTGTAAAAATTGGTTGTGAAGTATTCACACACTTGCAGGTCTTCTAAGAGAATTAAAGTGGAGTCTGTTAACATCACCCCTGGTGTTTGAGTTGTCAGAATATTGTAATTATTCGCAGGTGAATGAGATCAATTTCCGCTGTTGCCTCAGAATGGGGCCTCTATGCAACTGGTTATTTTTCTCATTTTGATTGTATATATAACATAATGGTGCAAATTTAGGATTTGTACTTTCCTAGTTGCATGTGCATGTGTGGCCGATGTCTTATAGGGAGATGGTGATGTTGGTCCAACACTTTAGTCTAGAGCAAGATATTTTGACAATGAATGGTCAAATGACTAATAATTTGGCATGGATACTGAAGAGGGTGAGTCCTAATGACTTTGGTCATCCCCAAAATGTGTCTAATACCAACTTAGCACAGAAGGGAAAATGTCCTCGCGATCTTGATTTATCTTGGAAAGTTAAGTCAAATTATGAAATTTCCTTGGCTAGTGGCTAGTGAGATAGTCATGCTCCCCAGAGGATGAAATCTAATTTATTTGTTTTTGACCTCCTTGACCTTTGCTCTTGTGCCACGCACAGGACAAATTCTAAATGTTTAGTCCAATCATTAAGGTCCCTAAAGAGAACTAAACTGATAATGGGATGTTCATTTTATGCATATTTTTTGTATTGTGGGCTGCAATATGTACGGCATGACTAGTGGAGCTTTAGACTTTTAATTATTTCAGTGTTCAACTATGGTCATTAATTTGTGGCCATGTGATGAACGGTGATCTACAGCACAAGTTTGCACACATCAAAAAGTTTTTATCATTTGTTCGGATGAATAATCCGGGTCGAAAATAATTATTGTATACAATAGTTTTTCACTGATTCAGCACAAGACACCATATTCATGTGTCCAAGTATTTAGTATATAAATGTTTAGATCCTGATGTTTCAGTCAGTTGAGACTGGAACGGAATAGTGAGAGCTCATGGCTTTCTCATGCCTCTCATGTTTTATGTATCACCCAGTCATAGAAACAACTCTGGATTATACAGCGCTAGCATGCATTAACTGCAGCCTGTGGCTCAGATGAAGCGCTGAAAATATTGACTGTAATACTCAGTAATCCCACTCACAGCAGCTCTTTGGCTGCAGAGGTAATCAAACAAGTGCAGCAATGACTATTGATTTTGCTTGTTTACATCCGATTCTGACATTCATTTAGGTCTATTAAATTGTAGTCATGGTCTGACGCAAAGACAACTGTATCATGCGGCTTCGGTTTCTGGTGCGAAAGTGTTGATCAGCAGTTTTGTGCTTTTTGTCTGTCTAGCTGTCTGTTCCCGTCTCTCAGTGTTACTGCAGGGCAACTGAGATCTTTCTTTGATCAAATTCATGGCAGTTCCTTAAAAGGTCAGGAAAAGTCAGGACTCAAAAATGGTCAGAATGTGATGAAGGATAAATAATAACCAGAGTGTGAATCCCACATCTGGTTGTTTGGATGTTGGACGATAACTTGATTCTGGAAGTTTACGCAGCTGAACGCAGGACTCAACACCCCCCCTCCAGTGAGAAAGATCTGCCTCACTGTTCCCTGGGAAAGGCTTATGTGCCCCCACTCCCCCCCTCCTCTGATAGCACAGACACTGCAATCACAAACATGGAGGTTTATCAAAGGAAGGAACCACTGTTCAGTTCAGTATGACATATTGTGAAATGGAGTCAGCGGTTGGAGTAACTTCCTGCAGATCAAGAGAGCTGCTGCTGTACAGCACCACTTCAGCATATGGATTCTTTGTGTGGGCCCCAGGTCAATCCTAGTAATGACTTATGCCAGCTTGTGCTAACTGAGGAGCAGAATGGAGATATGTACATTGGCCGGCTCCAAGCAGGAGATTCATGGAATGCGCTTCTCCCGGGGGACGGGTTTCCAGGAACAGTTTTCCTCTAATGGTGTGCAATGAGCCAGCCTGCAAGCAGGAGCAGACAGCTGCGTGTGCACAAGCCTGCCCTGGTGTTCAGCAGCAAAGTTGGTAGCCACAAGCAGACCCATAATCTGCCACGCCTTCTTCCTGTCTACTTCCCTAAAGTCCATTTTGTGCTGACAGCAGAGCACAGAGGGACCACTCCTACAGACGTAACCACGTAACCTTCAGGAAGACCCATGGCTCAACACTACTGCTTATTTACCCTTCACCACATTCTGACCCTTCTTTAGCCCCAGGCATTGAATGGACAGAACTGAAATAGTATGCATTGTAGAATAAGTCTGGTTATGTTGTGTACAGTGTCAACAGTGAGCAGGTATGTAATATGTACTGTGGAAAAGAAAACAATATGCTGTGGTATTTCAATCTAGGTAAAGGTAAGGCAGTATTATCAGCAAAATGTATGTAAAGTATCAAAAGTACAAATGCTAATTTTGCAGAAATATTGCCCCTGTGACTGATATGTTATTAACTTTGACATTATTTGATTGTTAATACCGATGCATCCTTGTGTAATTAGCATTTCACTGTTTTAGCTGGTCAAGGTAGAACTACTACACAGATAGGTACTTTAGTCCTATCATATGTTTTTTATGTAAAATATTAATTTGAAAAGTGGAGTGCATTATACCCTCTGAAATGTAGTGGAGTAGAAGTACCACAGCTACATGGTAGCAACATCAGTTGCTTATAATTCAAAGTTAAACTGTTTTTGATTGATATCCATGAATCGGATCAACACCTATGTGTCCTTTTGTTGAGTTTAAGACATATAAATCTACTTTTTTTCATGCCTAATAAGTGGTTACTATGTAAGGACTCAAGGTGCATCCATGGACATGCAGAGGGAACATGTCCTAACATGACCCACTCACAACAAACCACTAAAGACCATTTCCTGCCCTTACGTTCAGGCACTGTGTTTTTGGTCTGTTGAGAGAGGTGAAATGTCAGCACTCACACATATTCCCTGTGTTATGTTATCTCCCTCTACACATGTAACGCAGTGTTATTTTATCTACTTGTCCAATTGTGTGCATGTTATCAGCTGTGTGTGTTTGCTCTCCTCCACAGTAATGAGGGACTGAACACACCTGAAGCACCAAGGTCTTAGGTGAGGGTGTAGTCTCTTTCCTTAGCAACCAGGAGAAAACATTGGCTGCGTCAAAAACACATAACTTTTATTTTTTTGTTACTGTTGGTCACTGCAGATCGCGTTGATAAAAACCAGCACACAAACAAAAGCAGACGCAAATGCCTTTGTTTGGCGTTTTTCACCCGCATGTTTCTGCAGGACTTGTGTTTTGTTCATTTAAGTGTTTTGGTTTCCTTAGCAGTGGTGGTGCCTGTAACCAGTTCACAGGAACAGAGAGGGACTTCCACAGCACAGAAGTACACTAAGTGAAATATGTCCTCTTTCTTGAATGGCGCCTCCTTCCAGAGGATCACATGTGGAAGTCGTTTCTACCTAACCTGCTTTCCAGCTGTTGCCTCATCCCATCTTGCATAAGTGAGGACATTAGTCACACAAAACATTTACAAATGATCAGGTAAAAGAAGTGAAGGTGATTTGAGCTTGACGCAAAGCAGGAGTCTCAAATAAAACGTGAAGTAAAGGAAACCAGAGCACCTTCTCTGTTTGTGTCAAGTGTTCAGATTTCTGCTCATGGTTCTGACTGTGCTGATGGATATGACATACAAGTGACCTCTGAGACAACCTGATAGTAAGCACAGAGTGTTTCATACAACCACTCTCTGACCCCATGGTCATTGACAAGCATAAAGCTGTGGCCATACAAGAGCCCAGAGCGCCCTCTTATGGTAGAAGTTAGGAATTCTCTGCTCAAAGGACACCTGTACACACAAAGATGGCATCAAAGAGTCAGGGGTTCAGGGTCAGGAGGTAGTGTGGGTTACCTCTGATTTGGAAGGTCAGTGGTTCAATCCCTGGCTTCTCTAGGCTGCATGTTGAAGTGTCCTTGGGCAAGATAGCAAATGCTGAATTGCCTCTGGTGGCTGTTTTGCCTATTGTTTGTTATATTTGTTGAAATTCTCTTTACATCCCTCACAGCAATCAATAAATCAAATGCTGTGACACAAAAATGAAAACATCTCCCTGTGCACTCACTGCACATGAAAATGTGTTTTTTGGGAGGCCTTAAAAAGATGGGGAGGAATTTTTTTAGTGGGATACTTTAAAAATCTAGCTGTCTCTTGACAGTTTCTCCAACCTATAAAATCAAGATAATAAAAATCCAAACCACATTTACAGCAATATAATCAAACTAAAAAACAAGTATGGCTCATTGAATTAAGAATTGAATTGAAAAGATATAATATGATATACTTTTAATTTTCTTGGGCTGTATTACAGAACATTCCTCTCCAGACATAGTCAGCAGGTTCCTTACAATCATCAATATATACATAAGATATATATATATATATATAATATATTAAATATATATTTTTTAAAAGCCAATATTAACATGTTAAACAATAGAGCCAATTGATCAGTAAAAGTAATAAAACCGCAGAATAAAACAATAAAACATATATTGCACATATACATTTATTACTGCAATTGTATTATGTATGGTAGATTGTAGAAAATATATAATTAAACAGACTTTTAAGTTGTTGTTAAGTTGTTTCAAATTATGAAAAGAGTAAGTTCTGTGTGTCAGAATTAAAAAAACTTTATTTTTTATTATGTTAATTGCATTTGAGCTTTTATGAAACACTTGTTGATTAATGTGCAACTTAATTCCAAATTTTCTGTTCTGTCTGCTTATCTACTAACTTCATTTTTTCAGTTTTATGTAGGCCTATCTGTTTTTTGGCCACATTTTCATATCAGTTTTCCTCCTCGCTTCTGCTCCATTCAACGCTCTAGATTCTTCTGGAGACAAATAATCTCCTCCACTGACACATGCAAAGCCACACATGATAAAGCTCATTTATGTCTGCTTACAAGGAGAAATTACGCATTATCCATTCTTAGAGACAGACAACACTGAGACACATGGCTGGGATGGAGTAAGAAAAATGCAATTCATTTACAGACTTAATGTTTTAGTGTTTATTGTTTTAAAGAATATCTGACAATTTTCAGATAAAGACCCTCGGAAATCATGCAACTTTCTTCACTGACAAAAACAGGTAAGGCTGTACCTTGATATGGAAGTTGACAACAGCACAGTAGACACTTGCATACTGTATATTAGTGTAAATTCTAATCTCTATGCTGCACGTACACATGTCTCTTCTGCAGTTTCATTCGCTACAATGTGCTTAATTTCAGTATAGGAGGATTTTGTTTATCCAACCCACTGGTGGGTCAGTCATTACAACTTTAGGCTGTGCAGCCAAATTTTGTTCTCATCCATAGAACTGTATTCTCAATTCTAAAGGATATCCAAAAGGTAACGAATATACAACATATCTCACAGTGAATTTGGGGGAAATATAAATGAGGCAAAGGATATAATATATATAGAATATTGCCACTTGGTGTGTAGCTATAAATAAGAGTCTCCGTTTGAATGTTTTTCTCAGTATAAACATACTGGAATAAACTGTTATACATATGACACTGTACAATAAGATGAGTTTTCCGACCTTAAATCTGCTTAAGGGGAAATGAAAGGGAGATGACTCTTTTGTCTAATCAGTTTATTTTATTGTAAAGCCAATGTCCGTTGAATGGGCTGCTATATATTATCATGCTTCCTGCTGCTATGTGTTTTCCACTATATGCTTCAATGACAAATTCTAATATTACTGTGGGAATTGTTGGTACTGATGTGATTTAGACGAGGTCAGTTGAATACATACTTGCTCACTGTCAAATTTAAACACATGAATTTTATTCCCTATATATCTATTCTACTTAGTATCCAGTAGAGGGAGTGGCTGGATGTCTAATTTGTCTGTCTGAGCTGGACTAAAAGGTGAATCTTTTGATCAGACATTTTTCATTTTTTAAATAAAAGGCCAAATCTACATAAAAACGTATACACTTAGATGCTTCGATTTAGAAGTTGAGGCACTTACACATCCAAATGTCTGTTCAGCTTAACATTCAGTAGAAATAATGAGTTATTATGACACTGCAAAACTGGTTTCAGTCAGCCTGGAAGTGATAAATTCAGCATTAAAGAAATACAATTCATTACTGGTAATAGTTGTTTTTTTGTCATGTCCAAGCTCTGTTAATGAAAAGCAAAATACTTGCTCTTAATTGTCAGGCAAGTCAAATGCAACGTGGTATTAAGCCTTAATAGTTTTATTTTTCTTCAGTGTTGTTCGTGTTATATAACAGGTCAAATTCCTAACAATACTGAATACCAAGCTGCTCTAAATCTGTATTGTGAGACTTTATGTGAAACAAAAGTACATGTAAAATGTTTCCATCAAATGTAACGAGAGATTAAATCCACCATGCATTATATTCTTCTTATGGCCATAGGAATAAAGGGCATTTTTCTCCTTGTAAAAGCTCTTTTTGAATGAGTTTAGCAACATAGCAGGTAGGTAAATAATCAAAGATAATCTTCCTGGTGCATTTCTCCCAGAGAACCAGCTTCTAGCAGATTGACTAATTTTAATTGATTAGAGTTTGCAGTATGTTTATTCTGGCTTTTGCCTCTGCATCATACTCTCTATCTGTGCATACCTTTCTGTTTGGGACACTCCTGTCTTCCCTGTCAGACACACTGAACCTCATCAGGTGGGACAACCTTTGGCTTTCCGCCGGCTAACTTTAGCCTCACAGCTTGCATGCTCTCTCTAAGCCTTTTTTGGGGTTGTGGTGTGCCAAAGTAGATTTACCTTCAATAACCATTTATTAAATCTCTATCCATTAGACTCTGAGGCTTCGTAAGAGCTGGCTGCATTAAGCCTGATTATGGGATGCCCGGCAGAGGAAAAGGGTCTATGTGTCAAGTGTGTCATCGAGTGATTTAGATCCCTGGCTGGGATCTCTGTCTTGTCAGTCGGGAGTGAGCTGCAGAAAGGAGAGAGAAGCATTGAAACCTTTAATGATGTGAAACTTTGATAATTTTTCATGTGCAAATCCAGGGGTTGCTGTCATGCCTTGGTTGTGTAGTGGTTTTCTGTCTGTTTCTAATGTTGACGTTGCTGCTGAACCCTGACCCACTGCCAGTCACGAAGGATCCCTTTCTAAGTCAGTTTTACTTAAATTCCAAGTATTTAACATGGACAACAAGGGCCCGAGTAGCACCTTTAAACGGACCTCCCTCAAACGCTCCACATCTGGCTCACAGAAGGTAAGATGAAGCCTGTTCCGTCACATTCAACAGGTGATTCTGTGTCACCTCACTGAGTTGACTCTTGAAAAAAACTGTTATGTTATGCTGCTTTGATGTTTCTCTTAAAATATATTCGTGGCATTTTCAAAGTAAATGTTTGGTGTTATCTATAAATGAATAACACCTGCACTTTGTTGTTTTGTTGTTTTTTAGTCATGTCAAGTAGAACTTTATTTGTCCCCAGAGGGGCAATTGGTTGAATTTTCCTATGTTTTTGTGTCTATGTGACTAATTGGGACAGACTTTTTTTAAACTGGTGCAGTATAGGAGTGCGCAGCAGTCGGCAGCAGGTACACAGTGCTGCAATGTAATAATTGTGGGCAATTGTAACCCGTCAAAGTATGTCCACCAAAGTGTCTGACAACATTATGGAAAGGATCCCTGCAGAGATATACCTTTTTATAAAGAGTAAGATCCTTGTTGTTTAACCAGAAACAGTCGCTATGTGACTCTCGTCAAAGCCACCAGACTCCCTTGATCCCTTTAGTCCTGGACCAGTTTCATAAATGTGATAGACACAAATGTATGGGGAAATAGGTTGAAAAATACTGTAGTCATCCTTTAAGTACTACTAAAATGAAGGCACTATTTACTGAGCATGGTTGTGAGGTTAAGCTGATATTACCTTTTACTCTTTGAGTTTAGCAGTGAAATGGCTGAGGGTATGAAGGAGTGTTTTTATCTTTTTCAAATGGGCATTTTCAAAGCCCATTTAACATGCACCATTCAGAACTGCTGGTCATATATTGGTGTGCACATGGTCTGCACTCCAAGCCCTGCAAAGTTACTGTAAAGTGGTGTTTGAAGCTGAGCAGGCTTCAAGAGCCACTCACTCCATTGATGCAAATTAATCCTTCATAATGGCCCAGTATGGACGACCACGGCCATGACAGATTAAGGACTTTCTAAAGTCTGCTTTCATGTGATTAACACACTCCTGTTTACATGTCTCTGAAAGCGAGACACACATGCTTCTGCATGTATATTTGTGTTGCTTTTGTGGATTCATGTAAGCACATTACTGCAGGGAAGAACAAAAACACTTTCTTGTTTAAATAATTTAAAATGATAGATAGGTAAACCTAAAAATAAAGATGGAAAATAAACTGAACTATGTAATACAATGCTTTTAAGTTCATCCTTTGTAGATTACATAAATATTCAGCATCATGTTTCAGTGAATATGCATTTTTTAAAATACTATTAACTACTAATACTATTTTAATAAAAAATGTTCATTATGTGACTTCCCCATGCATATTTCAACTGTATCGTGAAATCATTAAAATAATTTAGTGTGATTTTAGATAAATTAGAGCAAGCATTATTTGGTGAGATTAATATTCTTTGTAAAATCAGCCTGTTCATATGAGGTTTGAATCTGTATAGCAATCAGCAATGTCATGGCTCTTTTAATGAGTTCAGATATGTTGCTAAATATAAACTCAGAGCCAATGAGTGCATGCATGTGTGCATGTATGCACAGACCAGACTGCTGAGAGACAACATTGCATTATATATTTACATGATATTACTTTGTTGCCATAACTGAACATTGTTCATTGGCCCTACTGACCTTTTACCTCTTTTACTGAAAATTAGTAGCTTACTGCTGAAATTAGGTAAGAAATAGCCTGGAAGCATCTGTAGCTTGATGAGTTTGAATAATTACTGATTATTTCTGTGCTCTGACCCTTACACCTATTTAGCTATATCAATAAAAACTGAAAAAGCAACAATAGCAATTCAAATGTGACGAAAAAATTCACCACTTTTCACTCTGGGTTTGCAAGATCATATGACTGGGTGATGTAAGCATCAGGCTCAGGTCAGGTGATGGCCAAGAATCCACACAAAGCTTTAAGGCTCAGGTTCAGGACTAAGCATAAATTTCGGGGCTGCAGGGTCACGGGCTGGCTTACAGCAGACCATGATGTGTGAAGCTCGTGAAAAATTAACATTAATAATAACGTTCAATGGGGTTCTCATTACCCAAGTACGAACTTAGCTTGGTTGTTGTACCTAAAAGATTAATCAAACCAAATGGATAACACATATATATTTTAAATTCTAAAAGATGCGGTCATGGGAAAATTGCTTTTAAGCTTTAATCCTGCTATGGAGATGGCAAACTCATACACACCATACAATTACATGTCAAAGCAAGGTGATATAGTTGCTAGTGATTGGCCATAAGAAGGCACATGGTATTTTTCATCCATCCATCCATCGTTAACCGCTTATCCTGCGTACAGGGTCGCGGGGGGCTGGAGCCAATGCCAGCTGACATCGGGTAAAAGGCGGGGTACACCCTGGACAGGTTGCCAGTCCATCGCAGCATGGTATTTTTATGTTGCAGAATCATACGAATACTCAAGATCACATCTGTTAGTACTAGTATTTTTTAACACTATAAAAGGCTAACATTTACTTATAACCACTGTCAAAACCTTTAAAACTGTTTGTTTCCCTATAAATCTGTGAGATTTAGAATTATTGCCTGCTATTACTTGTTTCCATGCTGGAAAATGCTTCTCTTCCACTACAAAAAAATAAAAATAAATAAATAAATATATATATATATATATATATACATACATATATATATATATATATATATATATATATATATATATATATATATATACATATATATATATATAGATAGGTAGATATAAAATTTAATTTGGTCTCTTTTTCAGTCAGACTTTCCTTTGGGGAAAAACACAGAAAATCAGCAGCTTTAAAACATGTCTCATGACTCCCTCAACTCTTGGGGGATAATCAGTGACATGTTGGACTCATGTGATGGCTAACTGGATTTTCAAACCCAGGAGGACAATGAGTGCATTTACAAACAAGGCTGAGAGAAAACAGTTAGCTTCACAGTTAATGCAAATTTGCCTATCCAGAGCCTATAACTCGAGTGTGTCGCTTGGTCCAAATATCCTTCCCCTCCAGTGAAATTATGTGAAAGGCAGCTTTTTATTCGGTCCACGTGGGCTCAACCATGCGTCTGGAATATTTTTTAGACAGTGAAGGAGTCTACATGGGTTTTCCTTCCTGTCACATTGCATCAAGCTCTAACCACATCGCAATTCAATACCAAAGCCGAGCAATTAAGTTGCTTTTATCTTCAACCCTGGTGACATCACATTCCATTAGGACCCCCAAATCCTTTCTGATCCATCTCACTTGTGCTGATGAGGCTTTTGTTGTGCGAATCCATCGTTACTTCACTATTCAGAATAAATGACATGCCCTTTTGTCACATATAGCCTTTTTACTCAACTTTAGAAAGCTACTGACTGTAAACAATCATATGTGTTCAAAAGTGACCAGGTCAGATATCAACATACAGAAATATAGCCATCAACATACCTTTTCCTTATGACTGTTGGAGCTGAATAGTCCGTGTAATCGTAGCTGCACTGGAACCAATTTGCTCACCAATCTGCGGGTCAGGAGACCAGGACCATGTGATTCCAAAAATGCATGAATGTTTGGCATACATGTATGAGAATGTATGTGTCCTTACTAACACAAGTACTGTATCTACTGGACTGTGAAATTGATAGAAGTAATTATTTAGGGTAGAAACTTATGCATAAAAAACCAGAGCAATGTATTGTGTTACAGCGTCATGCCTAAAAAGCCACAATTTGGAGGAAAAGTCTCCACTGTGTCATAAATATCTTTTATACATTTTCTGGGTCCTCTTCAGTGACCAGTAATTCTAGATTTTTCACACAATTGTCTTTTGTTTTTTAAACGACCAGTGAATTGTGCATGTTGGAATGAATGTTGTGTATTGTTCCGAGGATTGTCTTAAGTCCTGTTAATTTGCTTGGTGTGACACAATACCTGCAGTATCTAATTCGAGTTTTTTTGTTACCATGTGCTCAAAGGCAGCTCTTAACAAGCGAGCTGTTTGCTGACGGGATTTTGGTTTTAATTGCTGAGGTTAATGAGTTTAAATGCGCTGAAATAACTGCGTCATACTCACCAAACCCTTCTGGAAATGCGCTTTGTTTTCTACAGCTATAATTAACAGCGGCCCACGTGTGTTTTTTCTTTTTATTTGTGTTTTTATTTTTGTTTTTTACTGAAGCAGCACCAAAAGTGGGAAGTTGAGGCAATGTTAGGCTTCTCTCCCTCTCTCTGTCTTTCTGAGTCATCAACCACTCTTGTCTTTTACACTGTGAGTTAAAGTCAGGCTCCAAGTGCTCACTTCAACCAAAAAAGGAGAGCTTAAGAAGGTTTTAAATGGATGTCTACAACTTTGTGCTTGTTAACTCCATCTCAGCTTCTAGCTCAACCTAATGCCTTCCTCTAGATATTTAAGCATGCACCTGAAAGCCCTTAATAACCTTAAATAGTTTTAACTAAATTACTACATTAAGTCCAACATTTACAAAAACAAAATTCATTTTATTTTCTAAATAGGTCAGATTTGACTTTCCCCTTTGCTAGAAAGAGGCCTATTCATAACCAGATTATCTGTTTCATCCTACAGGATATCAGACAGCAGCCAGTAAGCTAAATGGGATTTTTAAAAACAAAACAAATCATTCTTTTTCAGCCTGCTGGAAGGCTATTTATTATACAAAATCAAAGAAGTTTAAAATGCAACCACTTAACATGACCAAAATTAAAAAGCAGGACTAAGAGAATTTTGAATAGCTGGTCTTTTCCTCCACAAAAACATGGTGGGTTGAAATAGAGATTAACTGCAATTAGCATTGACTGACCTTGCCCCCAACTGGAGACAGTCATGTCTTAACAAGGCGCCTTCCAAAAAGAATGCCTGCATCCAATTCTCTCAATTATGCAAATTGCGTTGAAATCAAAGTAGTTGGAGGGGGCAAACATTTTCAAATGAAAAGTTGGGGAGCCCTGGAACGAGACTGCAGTGCTTTTACGTTAGCTAGTCTGCTCCACACAAGCTAAGATCTTCCACACTGTGAAGTGAACACAAAGAAAGGAGTTTTCAACAAATTGGGAGATTAGGGGCCAGTTATCAAAGTAGATTTATTGTGCCTTGTTCAAGCGAAGGATGAAAATACCCTGTGGGCATGGAGAAGGGGTCATGGGACTCCCAAAAGGATTACCTTGAACTGGAGTCATGAGACTTGGGCGAACAAAGACCCTGCTCACATGCTCATCATATTAACTGGCCCCATAAAGTGAAGAAGTTTCATGTCCTGTGGGATTCAATGAGAGCACTTGACTGGGAGTGCAGCAACAGCAAAGCTCTGGTAGGGGAGCAGTAGACTGTAGACTCCCTTTCTACCCTGTAAGCTTAACCTCCAGCAGCACTCAAGACAGGACTCTGCAGCTCGGACAGAACATTCTGTGTAAGTGAATCGACATTCTGTAACTGCAACTCTTTTTAGAAACTTAATTTTGTAATTTTTATGACAGAACTTGTGAAATTTTACAGCATGGCAAGAGATGTGGGACAAATTATAGATCCTAGAAAGTGAATTCAGATGTGGTGAATGTGTGAACAGGCAGCACTGTGAGTTCTGGGTGCTTAAAGATGCATGATAGTACTGAGGTGGAAAACCGCCAAGACTGAAACAGACAGAAACAGACAGAAACAACCACCCTATGCCTTGGACCTTTTTTGAAAATACAACAAGATAGTGATATTTTAAAACCTACCTAGTTAAAAGTATTTGTAACATTTGTACATACACTTTTCATAGTCAAATTGTCTTCATGCAAACAAATACTTTAATGCAAATGCAAAAATAAAGCAACTAAATTGTTTTAAAAATGAACATTGTGTATTTTTAAAATCTGTTGTATCTACTGATTGAGCAAAACATTACTTAGTGATTTTATCTACTCAGCCAAGTCATTATCAGATGACTATTTTGGATTAACACTAAATGAGATGAATCTGTTGGGGGAAATCCTGTCATTGCAGTCTTAAACAATATAGTTAAATATAGTTGTGTTTATATATGTATGAAGGGAAGGATGAGTTTGTATTAAATAATGAAGAGCAACAGCAGTACTGTTGCAGTTCAACTCATTAAGAGTATTAGTAGTAAAAAAGAATCAAGTAGGATATAACAGTATGTATAAGTAGTGAAAAATTAATAACATGCAAAATGTAATAAGCTTAATGCAAAGAACATAGTATCTGCAATAATGTACATGAACGGGTATATCAACCAGTTGTACTGTGTAGAAAGGTTGTAAAAATGGGCAGACCTCATCAAATAATAACTTGTTTGCAGAAACCATGAGAGCATTATATAAACCAAAAAAATACAGTTTTGCAGCCACCTTGATGCACCTCCTCACCGGCTGAAGACATTTCTGCAGATAAAGAGAGAAACAACAGTAACTGTACTGGGTTAATGGCACTTGTGGTTACTATTCGCAAGACTTCATTAGAGTTGATGTATGGTCTTTCATTTATACTTCATTCATACTTAACCAGAACAAAGAAATATGACCACATTACTCCTATTTTAGCTTCATTACACTGGCTCCCAGTATGTTTTAGAATTGACTTTAAAATTTTATTGATCACTTTTAAAGCTCTTCATGGCCTCTCGCCTTGTTATATTTCTGAACTTTTAGTCCCATACACACCAGCACGTACCTTGAGATCCTCGGGCAGAGGTCTGTTGTCTGTTCCAGAGTCTCGACTGAAAACTAAAGGGGACAGAGCGTTTGCTGTCAGGGCCCCGAGGCTCTGGGACAGCCTGCCCGAGGAAATCAGGTCAACTGAGTCAGTGAACTCTTTTAAGTCCCTTCTTAAAACATACTTTTATAGGAGAGCCTTTCCCGATCTTATTTGACTTTATTTTATCCCTTTTATTTTATTCTATTTTACTAATTTTATATTTATCTTAAACATGTATTTTAGTCTTTTCAATGTTTTCATGCTTTTATCTTGTATTGTTTTTGTATTATTGTCTTTTGGGTATTACTGTCTTTACACTTGTTAAAGCACTTTGTAACCTGTTTTTGAAAAGTGCTCTACAAATAAAGATTATTATTATTATTATTATTATTACTCACATGACTTCAGACTCATAGGTGAAGTCAATAGATTTTAACGCTATTAATGCTGTTACATATTATAATGATATTTTCCATTTAACTTCTGAGTGTTTTCTTGGAAACATTTGCTTCGAATGCTTCAGTTTTTAATTGGGCCTCCACCATCAACAATGGCCCTCAGAAAAGCCTCGCTTTGAACTCAGGTCATTTTTGCTCAGCACTGGAAAAACATCAGACAGCAATCAGAGCAGGATTTGACAAAGTGTGTGCATACTTTTGTGTGAAGTTTTTTCCACTGGCTGCTTATCAAGTTCCAGCTCTAATTCTGAAGAGCTGCTAATCCACATCAACAGTGCTCTAATAATCTCAGGAGCAACAAAACATGCTCAATCTTACATGTATACAATGTTTTTGGTCGTCGACGCAGCAATATAAACTGTATTTCTAAGTCTCTACAGAAACAATTTCACTATGATTATATTTTCTCCTCTCTCACTGGGTTTCTCTGTAGGCTGCAAATGGTCTTCATCTTTTAGCCAGGCTTACTACTAAGAGGATTTTGATAGTGAAACTTAAAAGCAGATATAGACAAAGATGATCTCCCTGTGACTATAGTATGACACTATATCATGTGAGCTGACACTTCTTTTATTTCTCTTCGATTCTCTCTTTACAGGCACAAAAAGCTTGGATTGAGAGGAACTTTCTAAAAAGAGAATGTATCCACATATTTCCCACCAAGGACCCCACCAGGTAATTATTGTCTTCAAATGACCTTTCAAATGGTTATTTATTACTTATGGTAAACATATGGCCTTCGGTTACAACAGCAGCAACTTTTTTACTACATTTTTATTGATTATGAGATGAAGAATATGACTCCAAAACTCACCAAACTTTTACTGTCAAATTTAGTGACGTTTCACTGACAGTGTTGCTCCTTTTTACTGCTTGAGAATGCTATTTCACTCTATAAAAAAAGTTTGTTATGAAAAATGTAGTTATCATACTGGTATAAACTCTTTAATAAAATGTGTAACTCATGACAGTGTTATAAATTAAAATATGAATGAGATGCCATTCAGCTCCATGTTCACCATGTGTAATGTTTTAAATAGATTAGAAATAATTTCACTCTACTAGTTCATTCATTCACTGACACCTATAACTCAGATATTTATCAGGATTAAGAGAGTGTATTTCAGGACATGGTTACTATCCTGGGCTCCGAGAACAAGCTGAGAGCAGCCAGGCAGTGCAGCCCTTTGTTCGTTGAGGCATGCATTTCCCAGAAATGGGCACGGCCATGAAAAAGCCTGTTGCGATGTGTGTTTCGAGGAAAAGACACAGCCTTGATGAGTACTCTAAACAACAGACTTGGCTTATTCACTTCTAGTCATGACATACCTTTAACAATACTGGAAATTATGCTGCACAGGGATGTCTGTGAATAATCAATACAGTTTTGAAGTTTGGAACCAGGGACCAGGCACCACGGCCACGCAGGACTGACATGTTGACTGAGAGATGCTTGTTCTGTGATCTATCTAGATGTGCCTGTGGTCAGCTGACAACGCAGCACGTGGCCATCCCTCCTGGTGCCAACTCAGTAGAGGAAACGAACCAGCTGGTGCAGATTGACACTCCAAAGGATAAATGGAGTGTGATCAAGCACACCAGGACCTACCCAACAGATGCTTTTGGCCTAATCGAGTTCCAGGGAGGAGGATTCATCAACAAGGCCATGGTGAGACTCAGACACCGAAAACATAGCCTACACATATCTGGTCTTCATCAGAAGTTACAACAACAGCATGAGAGTTTATTTTTTTTTTTTTTTTTACATCTGACTGTTGTAAAGAACTTACAGCAATCAAAGTGACTGTGTGGTTTGATTAGAAATACGTCACAATACTCTACTTCTTCTTTTCTTTCCTAGTATATTCGAGTCACCTATGACACCAAGCCTGACAACCTCCTGCACTTGATGGTGAAGGACTGGCAGTTGGAGCTGCCCACCCTGCTCATCTCCGTTCACGGAGGTCTCCAAAACTTCGACCTCCAGCCCAAACTCAAGCAAGTGTTTGGCAAAGGCCTGATCAAAGCCGCCGTCACCACCGGGGCTTGGATCTTCACGGGTGGAGTCAACACGGGTAGGACAGTTCAGGATAATGCTTTTAATGTTCACTTAACAAATAACAGTTTGTGACATTTGAAGATTACCTTTGCTCTAAATTGTCCATTACATAATACATATTCTGCAATTTCCTGGGAGAGATTTGACAAACCCATTGTCATAGGTTTAAGCACTGTAATTAGAGCTTTTGTGGGAAAATTCATCACAAATGACCATCTGTGTGGATTTTGCGTGTCCCATGATGTGGCCCCACAGTTGAAATAATCACTATTCATGTTGCTATATTTTGTTCTTTGCACCTTAGGAGTGATCCGTCATGTCGGAGATGCCTTGAAAGAGCATTCCTCCAAGTCACGAGGGAAGGTGTGCGCAATAGGAATTGCTCCATGGGGGATCTTGGAAAACAAAGAGGATCTTATCGGAAAAGATGTGAGAACATTTGCAGCTTTGCATTTAGTTTCCAAAAAAAGGGACCCTTTCTTGCCAACATTTCTTCTTGAAACGTTTCAAACTAATGTATTTATCTTTTCCCAGGTAACCAGACCCTATCAGACGATGGCGAACCCGCTGAGCAAGCTGGCTGTGCTCAACAACAGCCACTCCCACTTCATCCTAACTGACAACGGCACCTGCGGGAAGTATGGCTCTGAGGTCAAACTCCGCCGGCTGCTGGAGAAGCACATCTCCCTGCAGAAGATCAACACGCGTAAGTCAAACAGTCCTCCGGAGACGTCATCATAACACATACCCTATCCTCCATGGTTTGTGAGTGTGAGCCAGAGGCTTGTTGGACATGTGGATGGAGAGCTCCTCTGTGACCTGTGGGCTTCCCTTTGTCATCCTATGCCTGGAGCTCGGATAAGGCAGGGACAGCAAAGGGATGCTCAGCTGTCACCACTGACTTCACTCCCTCCCTCCTCTGGTTTGTCTGTTCTGCTCTGACATTTCATTCCCAAAGTTCTGTTATTAAGGTAAAACTAAGGTGACACTATAAAGCGACAGTTAGGTATTGGATGGAAGGACTGACTATTTCTGGCTGTGTGTTCCAGGTTTGGGTCAGGGGGTTCCTCTAGTGTGTCTGATAGTGGAGGGAGGTCCTAACGTGATCTCCATTGCACTGGAGAGTCTGAGAGACGAGCCTCCCATCCCCGTGGTGGTTTGTGACGGCAGCGGCCGAGCTTCTGACATAATTTCCTTTGCACACAAGTTCTCAGAGGACGGAGGGTGAGATTTTGGATGATTTGTCCTCAGCTGTACTTTGATATCATATTTCTGGTAAAAAGCTAAAATGCTATCCTTAAATATCCTTTCCCAGCCTGGTTAATGATGATGTCAGAGAGCAGCTTTTGGTGACTATTCAGAAGACTTTCAATTACAGCAAAAGCCAATCGCAGCAGATCCTGCTCATGGTTATGGAGTGCATGAAGAAAAGGGAATTGGTGAGTAAAAGAATAAACTGAGTAAAACCCCCATAAAAGTGAAAAATAAGGTGTTCGTCTCTTTAAGCTCCACATATTTCACATTTATCTTGTAAATGAAAAAAACATGCCTGTGTCAATCAATAAATAATTCTGAGTTGCCAAGCATCTGGTCTCCATCGTCATTCATCCACTCCATCTGTGTATGTCCATTAACATATTGAATAAAAATAATCCCCACAGTATCTCCTTTTTGTTGTGGTCGTGTGTGGTATGTCATGTAATCTGGGGAATTCGCAGCTTCACTGTAGGT
>NC_060171.1:16147765-16184756 GCF_021292245.1 Micropterus dolomieu | reverse complement strand
TTTTTTTTTTTTTTTTTACATCTGACTGTTGTAAAGAACTTACAGCAATCAAAGTGACTGTGTGGTTTGATTAGAAATACGTCACAATACTCTACTTCTTCTTTTCTTTCCTAGTATATTCGAGTCACCTATGACACCAAGCCTGACAACCTCCTGCACTTGATGGTGAAGGACTGGCAGTTGGAGCTGCCCACCCTGCTCATCTCCGTTCACGGAGGTCTCCAAAACTTCGACCTCCAGCCCAAACTCAAGCAAGTGTTTGGCAAAGGCCTGATCAAAGCCGCCGTCACCACCGGGGCTTGGATCTTCACGGGTGGAGTCAACACGGGTAGGACAGTTCAGGATAATGCTTTTAATGTTCACTTAACAAATAACAGTTTGTGACATTTGAAGATTACCTTTGCTCTAAATTGTCCATTACATAATACATATTCTGCAATTTCCTGGGAGAGATTTGACAAACCCATTGTCATAGGTTTAAGCACTGTAATTAGAGCTTTTGTGGGAAAATTCATCACAAATGACCATCTGTGTGGATTTTGCGTGTCCCATGATGTGGCCCCACAGTTGAAATAATCACTATTCATGTTGCTATATTTTGTTCTTTGCACCTTAGGAGTGATCCGTCATGTCGGAGATGCCTTGAAAGAGCATTCCTCCAAGTCACGAGGGAAGGTGTGCGCAATAGGAATTGCTCCATGGGGGATCTTGGAAAACAAAGAGGATCTTATCGGAAAAGATGTGAGAACATTTGCAGCTTTGCATTTAGTTTCCAAAAAAAGGGACCCTTTCTTGCCAACATTTCTTCTTGAAACGTTTCAAACTAATGTATTTATCTTTTCCCAGGTAACCAGACCCTATCAGACGATGGCGAACCCGCTGAGCAAGCTGGCTGTGCTCAACAACAGCCACTCCCACTTCATCCTAACTGACAACGGCACCTGCGGGAAGTATGGCTCTGAGGTCAAACTCCGCCGGCTGCTGGAGAAGCACATCTCCCTGCAGAAGATCAACACGCGTAAGTCAAACAGTCCTCCGGAGACGTCATCATAACACATACCCTATCCTCCATGGTTTGTGAGTGTGAGCCAGAGGCTTGTTGGACATGTGGATGGAGAGCTCCTCTGTGACCTGTGGGCTTCCCTTTGTCATCCTATGCCTGGAGCTCGGATAAGGCAGGGACAGCAAAGGGATGCTCAGCTGTCACCACTGACTTCACTCCCTCCCTCCTCTGGTTTGTCTGTTCTGCTCTGACATTTCATTCCCAAAGTTCTGTTATTAAGGTAAAACTAAGGTGACACTATAAAGCGACAGTTAGGTATTGGATGGAAGGACTGACTATTTCTGGCTGTGTGTTCCAGGTTTGGGTCAGGGGGTTCCTCTAGTGTGTCTGATAGTGGAGGGAGGTCCTAACGTGATCTCCATTGCACTGGAGAGTCTGAGAGACGAGCCTCCCATCCCCGTGGTGGTTTGTGACGGCAGCGGCCGAGCTTCTGACATAATTTCCTTTGCACACAAGTTCTCAGAGGACGGAGGGTGAGATTTTGGATGATTTGTCCTCAGCTGTACTTTGATATCATATTTCTGGTAAAAAGCTAAAATGCTATCCTTAAATATCCTTTCCCAGCCTGGTTAATGATGATGTCAGAGAGCAGCTTTTGGTGACTATTCAGAAGACTTTCAATTACAGCAAAAGCCAATCGCAGCAGATCCTGCTCATGGTTATGGAGTGCATGAAGAAAAGGGAATTGGTGAGTAAAAGAATAAACTGAGTAAAACCCCCATAAAAGTGAAAAATAAGGTGTTCGTCTCTTTAAGCTCCACATATTTCACATTTATCTTGTAAATGAAAAAAACATGCCTGTGTCAATCAATAAATAATTCTGAGTTGCCAAGCATCTGGTCTCCATCGTCATTCATCCACTCCATCTGTGTATGTCCATTAACATATTGAATAAAAATAATCCCCACAGTATCTCCTTTTTGTTGTGGTCGTGTGTGGTATGTCATGTAATCTGGGGAATTCGCAGCTTCACTGTAGGTCATCATCAACCCTCATGTATAAGCACACTGCTGTAAAGTGGTGGTTCCACGGTGTTAAAGTGTTTACTTCAGTATAAACAATACAGCGCCTGGTGCCACACACCCTGGTAAGAGTCTTCACAGATAGCAGATTAATCCCTGAGCTGAGAGTGTTTCTCCAAAGTGTTTCTCCTAGGTACATAAATAGCGGCGGCAATTTGTGCATCTCCAGCAGATTTCTGTATAGGCATAATTGATGTGATTAGTAGTTTGTAATACCCAGCGCACATAATCTCCAGACTCCATACATTTGGGTGGGAAAGATCAGCACACACTGCCACCTGCTTAGCAGAGACTCTAACTTCATCCATTCACAGTAAGCATGCAGCACACAGATGGAGAAGTGGATCCATCTCCCTAATCCTCAGCCAGGTTCCTCTCTTTCCACTCCCCGGGCTCTTTTTTCAGTCCCGAGTGCAATCACTTCACCAGCTACTCTGCATCCTCTATCCCCGACGTATTAGACAGCCTAATGCTCCAACACACTCAGATAAGCAACTTAAACAGCTTTTTTCCAAATATCATACCGCTGTGGCCTTGTTTGCGTACCATTTAGTTATCAGTGATACCCGACCCAGACAATGTGACAGAACCGCCAAGTTGTTTGAGCTCTTTATATGCAACTAAGAGGCCACGCTATTGCCTGCTCTTAATCTAAAGTGCCATGACTAACCTACAGGTGAATCAGTGTCACTGTATGGTCCCCGCATAATCCTTTCATCCTAAGTGCATCCCATGTGAACAGCTGGGTTACACAAATAAAAACACTTATTTAGAAGGCAGAAATGCGCTGTGATGTAACACCAGGATATAACATTTGACTGAATTAGGAGTTACCCATTATAAAAGTCTCCCTATTTTCAAAAAACAAAGCGCACAGCTCACCCTACAACGGTCTGAAAGAGCAACACACGCATTGTCTTCATACTGATGCGATACTCATTATTAATGCATCCCGAGACCAGCTCTGAAATCTCTGGCGCCGTGCCACATATTCATGCCAACCTAATCCTATTTATCATGGCCGCACATGTGACCGACCCGTCAGCGTAATTTCATTCGATATAGTCGAGTTTATGACAAGAAAAGCACTATCACGCTGTCTGACAAGTAAATTAGCTGTTTGTGCTGGAAAGGTCAGCCACGGAGTCCTGCTGAAAGAATCTCCTGTCAGTTGACGCCACATGTTTACAGCTACAGTTAGAGTGGCGTTACATTCCTGGCATGAATTCACTCATTCATTCGTTCATCAATTAATTTATGTGGTTTGTTATTAACTGAGTCAACCATTGGAGTAAATGACTTCCTGTTGTTTTCTTACATGTAGATCACAGTTTTTCGGATGGGTTCTGAGGGACAACAAGACATTGAAATGGCCATTCTTACTGCCTTGCTAAAAGGTATTATCTCAACAGTATATGTGCATGTACACCTATTACATCATAGCGGTACATTTCTTTAAATCTAGACAGATAATCAATTTCTCTGCCCTACCTTTTCTTTTGCTTTAGGCACAAATGCTTCAGCAGCTGACCAGCTCAGCTTGGCTCTGGCCTGGAACAGAGTGGATATTGCTCGCAATCACATCTTTGTTTACGGACACAACTTACCAGTGAGTGGTGCTCACATCTGAATAGTGTAAATGAATAATTCCACACGAGTGCACTAAAGTTGCAAAGTTGGCAAGGATGTGGAAGAATTTGGTGTTGAAATCCAAAGAATCATTTAAAATAGAGTTGCTTAAAGTCCCCCTCCACACAAAAAAGTGTTTTGCTCTTTGTTACTTCATGTGGATGTTTGAGCTTCACTGTGCATAATGCTGTATGTGCAGAGTTTGACACTAGTTTGACATTCATCATCAAGGAGGAATGTTTCTCTGAGTTTAAGGCATGTACCTGTGACTATGATTTTATGACATCACAAGGCAATCACAGTTCAACGTGAAACATTCGGCACACATGCACTGACAATGGACCTTTTCAGTAAAGCAGGAGACAAATTGTGTCCAGCAGTTAAACTTTTGAAATTGAGATTGAAAAGATTATGGATTTTTTAACATGGGAGACGTAGATGTAATTTTGAGAGTTAACAGAGCTTTTTTTGTGGAAAAATCATATCACACATGAATTAATTATTAAGAGCAGAATCATTTTTATATGCCTTCAAACATGTCTGGAAGGGATCTTTAGACAACAGTGTGTACTTATAGGAGAAAGACATATAGCAGAAAGACAGAAAGATCTGTGTTGCGTTTCTCAGATGCACACAATTCCAATGATTTAATGTAGTCATTAATGTAGTAATAGAAAGAGACTGATGTGTTGATGATTAAGCAAAGAGGAGCAACAGCTTTATTTATTTACCTTATTTCTGCTTGGCAAGCCTGCCAGTGCCATCGCCAACACTACAACCACTGTAGCTGCAACCCAGGAGAAGCAAAAGAGTCCTGCCTGCGCTCCTCGCAACAAAACCCGAGGAAAGAAGGGGAAGGGGAAAGGAAAGGCAAAGCCTGAACCTCCGGAGGAAACAGACCCTAGGAAGTTGGAGATGAATCGTTGGGTAAGAGTGGGATTTATGAACAAAAAACTCTCACTTCAGTTTAAAAGATGAGAATACAGTGAAGGCTATGATGTGTAAATAAGAATCCGTCTGTCTTATGTATTACTTTCTCTCAGGTGAACTCTCTGGAGCAGGCTATGATGGATGCTCTGGTGCTGGACAGAGTGGACTTTGTCAAACTGCTCCTTGAGAATGGTGTCAATATTCACCACTTCCTCACCATTCCCAGACTGGAGGAGTTATACAACACGGTGGGCCTGGCACACTGCAGCAAATGAAAATGAAACCAATTCTCAATCACTCAAAACAGATATAAAAATATAAAGGGTTGACATTTAATACTAACCTTCTTCCTTCTCCTCTCTTCTCCGCTTGTCTCCGCAGAAACTTGGCCCTGCAAACACACTGAATGCTGTGGTTAGAGACATCAAAAAGGTAAACTGATATTAGTTTTTCTGATTATATTTTATCTTGAGACTAGGGCTGAACAATATGGCGAAAATGTTATCATTACATGTCATTCAATATCAATAATTATCACAATAAATGTCAAATCATTATTTCTTTCAAGTTTTCAAGGCTGGTTTTTGCTCCAGAGTGAAAGTTGAAGAAACCAGATAATTGTGGTTTTAAACTATTCGTTATGGTCAGAACATGACAAACACTGGACAAACATTGGATCACTTAACAAATCTGAGGTAGAACATTCAAAACAATTCTGATAAAACCTTTTTTCAACAAAGAGTAAAATTAAATAAAACAATTTTTTCAGTCCCTTTTACTCAACAAAAGAAATATCTTAATAGAAAAATTAAGTCCCAATTTGTTCGGGATTCAAATGATTTAAATCAAACATTTATCGAACACTTCTTATATTGTTATTGAGGTACATTATATCGTGGTAATTATCATTATTGTTTTATTGCCCAGCCCTACTGGAGACACTTGCTATATTATATATTACTCTGGTGACTCTGCAGGGAAACCTTCCTCCGGATTATCAGATCACTTTGATTGATATTGGTCTGGTGCTGGAGTGCTTCATGGGTGGAGCTTACAGAAGCAATTACACCAGGAAGGCTTTCCGCAACCTCTACAACAATTTGTATGGACTTAAAAGGGTACGCATGGGTGGAAGAAAATTATTGATAATGGCTTGTTCATCATATTAAGTAAAGTTTGAAATTAATTATTGTGTTTTTCGTTCTCTCTTCTTGCAGCCAAAGGCACTGAAGCTTCTAGGAATGGAGGTGGGTCCTGTCCTTTACACATCAAAATATTCTCAAGTGCTGAAACAATACAACCCACATAGCAGAATAATATTTCACATGTTTTCATTTTGCTAGGATGATGAACCTAGGACGAAAGGCAAGAAAAGGGCAAAAAAGAAGAAAGAGGAAGAGGTGGAAATTGATGTGGATGACCCTGAGGTCTGTCGATTCAAGTTCCCCTTCCACGAGCTGATGCTGTGGGCAGTGCTGATGAAGCGACAGAAGATGGCGCTGTTTCTGTGGCAGCGAGGAGAAGAAGCGATGGCTAAAGCCCTGGTGGCCTGTAAACTGTATAAAGCCATGGCCCATGAGTGCTCTGAGAGTGAACTGGTGGATGACATCTCCCAAGACCTGGAGAACAATTCCAAGTCAGTTCATATAACTAAAAAAGTTTTAGTTATAGTCTCACAAGGTATTTTCTCAAGATAGATATGATATGCACCTGTGTGATGCATATCACTCTAATTTCAGCACCTTTACATTGGTTTCTTTTCCACAACTCTAAATAGCTTTGGTTCACTTTATAACATATAATTTAATTAACTTAAACTTCTCTTTTGCTTCTCACACTTCTACATTTAAGTTTTTGTGATCTCAAACTCTTTTGCTATGTAGAAATGATGGTTTTTGTTCCCTCTCTTTCGTAGAGAATTTGGCCAGCTGGCCTATGAGCTGTTGGACCAGTCCTACAAGCATGATGAACAGGTGGCCATGAAACTCTTAACATATGAGCTGGTTAACTGGAGTAACTCCACCTGTCTGAAGCTGGCTGTGGCTGCTAAGCAACGTGACTTTATTGCCCACACCTGCAGCCAGATGTTGCTCACTGACATGTGGATGGGCTGCCTACGTATCGGCAAAAATCCCGGCCTCAAGGTTGTCGTCACACAATATGTTTTCCATTAGGCACCCATAAAAAATATTTCCCAATAATAATAAGAACATCACATACATACTGTATCTTGTAAAAACTATGATCATTTTCTCCTCTAGGTTATTCTGGGGATCATCTTTCCTCCTCTGATTCTACTGCTTGATTTCCGTATTGGAGATGATGCATCCTATCATGTACCTGGAAGCAAAGAAGAGGGAAAAGATAAGGATGACGACACAAAATCCAGCAAGGTTCACACTGACCTTGTCCTATCAATTTATTTTAGACATGAGGTTTATATTCCTTTCTTTTTCAAAAGTGAAAAATGATGAGCTGAAACAGAGAGTTTGCTGTTATGTTGTAGGACCCTAATGCTGATGCAACTTCCCGAAAGGGGGATGAAGAGGAAGGTAGCACTAATGTCCGCAAAATCCCAATTGGCAAAAGGTTCTTTGAGTTTTATGATGCGCCCTTCACCAAATTCTGGTTCAACACAGTAAGTTTCCTTCATGTGTGCAAGAAGAATTTAATAAATCTTTTTAAACCTAAAGTGTAGTGACTTAAGTTTCATTTTGATGTTTTCTTCTTCCAGATTTGCTATCTGTGCTATTTGATGCTGTACAACTACATAATCCTGGTGAAAATGGAGCGATGGCCCTCTCTGCAAGAGTGGACTGTCATTGCATACATCCTCACACTTGGCTCTGAAAAAATCAGACAGGTACAAGCCATTTAATATGATCATTTTGATCCAATCCATTTTATGTGTTAAATATATTTTGTGGTATCTGCATGACCTTTAAACCCTGGTGTCTAGATTCTGATGTCAGAGCCGGGGAAGCTGAAACAGAAGATAAGTGTGTGGCTGGAGGAGTACTGGAACATCACAGACCTGGCTGCCATTTCTACCTTCCTTCTTGGGCTAATGCTGCGGCTGCAGAATGAACCTTATATGGGCTATGGCAGAGTCATCTACTGTATTGACATCATCTTCTGGTACATTCGCATATTGGACATCTTTGGAGTCAACAAGTATCTGGGGCCCTATGTGATGATGATAGGGAAGATGGTAATAACATTCAGTGTTTCACTCTGAGTGTAACAAATCATGTGAACATCGTCTGACAGACACGACATGCATACAAATTTATATTTGTTTCTTGTCTTTTAGATGATAGATATGATGTACTTTGTGGTGATCATGCTGGTGGTGCTTATGAGCTTTGGGGTGGCTCGGCAAGCCATCCTTCACCCTGATGAGGAGCCAACATGGCGCCTGGCCAGAAACATTTTCTACATGCCCTATTGGATGATCTATGGAGAGGTTTTTGCGGACTCGATAGACCGTAAGACTAGAATTCATAGTAAGATTCTGTTTCCTGATTCTGGGCAGATGATCAGTGTTATATTCACATCTATTTCTTAAATTATGTGATGTTTAGTAATAATACATTACACAATACTTTGTCTCCCTCTGCTGGCATATTTATAATAGGCTTTTACTTCAATACATGGTAATAATTTTCCATTGAGGAAGAGCACAATAGGTGTAATTATATCATTTCTTAAATCACGATCATCTGCCCTTAAGTTTTTCTCTGTCAACGTTTCTTCTGTCAGGGTGAAGGAAAACAAGCAGTATTGAAAAACTAAATTTGCAGGCTAATTAAACATCAATAAACAGTTATTTTCGGAGGAGGTTTGTTTTAATATACTGTTGACATTGAAAGCTGCATGTTTGATTCCCTCAATCTTTAAAGCAATTGCTCCACACTCGTTTTAAAAAACATAAAAATTAGACATAAAGTACAGCAGTTATTTTTAGTGTTTGGTTAATGGCAAGTAGGAGAAAAATGTTGATGATACTAGTCCACTCTTGCATGGACATCAGCTTGACCTTGACAGAAGTATGATATAAAAATCCTATGTTTATTGATTTTAACGCTTTGTCTCAATGTTTCTGTGCAACTGCACTTTTCTGGGAATTTCTCCAAGTCTATGCAATGGAAATCAACCGTGAGTAGTCTTCAAGTCAAGAATGTAATTCAAATCGGTTAGCTACAGATCTAAAAATAATTTCTAGAGCTATAACCTTCTTTTCCTTTACAGCTCCATGTGGTGAACATTTATATGACGAGGATGGGAAGAAACTGCCTCCATGTATCCCTGGTGCCTGGCTTACACCTGCTATCATGGCCTGTTACCTACTCGTGGCAAACATTCTTCTGGTCAACTTGCTCATTGCAGTGTTCAAGTAAGTTTATGCCTCGATGTCTGGTCTAACGGCTGGTCTATTATTTTACAAGAAACATCTATTACGTTACAGTGTGCACTCACTGGTCTTGGTTTCATGTCCCACAGCAACACTTTCTTTGAGGTCAAGTCCATTTCCAACCAGGTGTGGAAGTTCCAGAGATACCAGCTGATCATGACGTTCCATGACCGTCCCATCCTGCCACCACCTCTAATCATTTTCAGCCACCTCTACATCCTCTTCAACAGGCTGTTCCGGCGATGTGCCAGGAAGAAACAAGAGGGAGAGCTGGATGAGAAGGATCGCGGACTCAGTAAGTCGCTCAGATACCTTACTAACAGAAAACAAATACAGACAATTTAACTAAATTGCTATTTCACTGGTATTCACATGGGTCTTGTTTATAAATGTTTCAAAGTATATAAGTACTTTGAAACATTTATAATCAGGTCCCAAGTGGTAAACTTTTGTCTCATCCTGGATAACAAAAAAGGTCACGATTTGTTTGTACCAGAGCTTAGGCTGAATCCAGAGGAGCTGAAAAGTCTCTACGAGTTTGAAGAACAGTGTGTGGAGGAATATTTCCGTGAGAAGGAGGACGAGCAGCAGTCCTCCAGTGATGAACGCATCAAGGTTACCTCAGAAAGGTGAACCCCCTTTTCAAGTGGAGACATTTCTAAGCGTGTTGATTATTGCTTATACTTTTGTTTCTCTGGTGCTCTTTGCAGAGTTGAGAATATGTCCATGCGTCTGGAGGAGGTAAATGAGAGGGAGAACACTATGAAGGCCTCCCTGCAGACGGTGGATCTGCGCCTGGCCCAACTGGAGGAGATCCACGGAAGAATGGCAGTCGCCCTGGAAAAGCTTGCAGGGGTGGATAGACTGGAGCTGACTAGAACCTATTCACGAAACTCCTCTGTGTGTGACCCCTCCTCCCTACTTCGCCAGGGCAGTATTAACAGTGCTGATGGTTACAGTCTTTACCGCTTCCACATGGACATGGAGGAGTTTGCAGCGAAGCCGAAGGATACTGATGAGATAATTAAAACTGGTGTAGAAAGACCAAGGAGTCTGCAGAAAGCCTCCAGTATTTGTACTCTCAACACAAGGGAAGGAGGTCAGACCTTTGAGGTTGGTGGTTTGGAGAGATCGCAACCACCAAGTTCAGGCGTGGACATTCTTATATCTCCATGTGAACAAAAGCCTGCTTCTGCTGAATCAAGTAATGAGACCATAGCTAACATAAAACAAGGCAGCACAATGCTGCTAAATAGACTAACAGATAAGGATAGACTAAAGCCTTCTTCCCCTCCAAAAAGGGCCAAATCCTTGAGATACTATCCAGCCGAAGACCAACCCACCTCTCCTTTGACAAAGAGAAGGGCCATGAGCACCATCGTTATCAGCCCGCCTGATGAACCAGAGGAAGGAGCTGAACCCACACAGAAGGGCCTGCTGCCACAAAGAACATCCTCTTCCCCAAAGAGGACTAAATCTTTGCGATATCTTCCTACTGAAAGCCAGACTTCCCATGTCACAAGGGAGAGAGCTATGAGCAGCATCATCTACAAACCTGCCGAGGCAGATGATGACGTGGCGCAAACTGCAGACCACAGATCAGTGGTGGAGCAGGCTCCTAAAACACCAAATCAGTGGCCAGCAAACTTGGAGTACCAGGTGCACCCCAGCACTACTGGCCACATGCCTAAAGTGTCAACAGTCAGAATGCTTGCCCAGCAGATTCAAAGTAGCAATGCACCTGCAGAATGTGAAAAGGAGGACGATCAGACCGACCATATTCCTTTAGAAAGTAAGGGAGCTCTTCCAGTAACAGAGCCAATGGGAGACCAAACAAAGACGAAGGCCAAGAGAAACCTCTCTGACACTACTGAGTATCTGAGTGTAGCTGATGAAAAGTATTTGCCGTCCCACAGGTCACACAGTTGGAATGAAAGCGAAAGGAAAGCAAAGTGCTCGATGGGTAGCAAGGAGTCGAGAGCCTCTAGCAGTGAGAGAGACCTTGTTGAAGCCTGCAGGTTGGCAGAGGAGGGTGTGGGAAAGAAGATGGCGGCTAAGAAGAGACAAGATCCACAGGAAAAGAAATAACAGCCACAGAGAGAGGGGACCGATGAAAGCATCCACAGAGAACAAGAAAACAGAATGAAAAAAATATATATTTAGTAGCGGAACTGAATGCTACCAGTCAGTCAGAGAACTATGAACTTTGAGGTAGCCTGCCACCTTCTGAAGATCACCACTGACTGAGTTCATGGATGACAAAATAATGATACAAATAGAATGACAGTGATTAAAATAACCAAACTCTTTTTTCAGATTTTCAGTCATACAGTTAAAGCTAGGGTAGGCAATTTGTTTCAGAAGCATTTTTTGTTATATTTGTTGAAATTCTTTTCACATCCTGACAATAAATCAATAAAGTAAATGCTCTGACACAAATGTGAAAAAATCCGGTATCTGTGGCTGTCTGTAACTAGCACTGACAATCATTTCATTCTGTCCAAATTAAATTATTAGCTGGCTTACCTGCCTGTATACCTGCCAGGTACGCCAATGTGTTTTGGGTGAGCGGCTCTGGAAGGAGGCCAGAAGGAAGGGGTTGGAATTATTTCAGATACTTTTGAAATCTAGCTGTCTCTTGATTGTTTCTCCAATGTTGCCTACCCATAGCTTTAATGTTAGTTGTCAGTGCAGAGTAGTGAAAATCACCAGAATGCTCTCTTTTAAAGATCCACTTTCTTTACTGTCTTTACTTTTCACATACAGCAGCTTTTAATCGTTCACATTACAGCTTTCCCCTGCATGCTGCATGTGTCTGCATATTGATTTGCATGCTGGAGATGTAATGGAAACCTACAGTTTAAAGTGAAAATAAAGTATATACGCAACGGACAGTTGTACTGACATATACACTATGTGAACAGCAAAAACACAAACTTCCTATATATGATTCACACTTTTAAATACTGTCTGTAAACATTTTCTTTTCAGATACTGTAACATGTGCTTAATAATGACCCACTCAGAAGTATCCCTACAGCTTTCATGCAAATACTGACAATCGCATAACATTATGTAGTAAGTACAGCTCACAAGAAACAACCAACCTTTCACATTTTCATTTTGACACAGAAATCTGTATGAATAAAGGTTTCAATAAAAATAATAAAAATTACATGAGAATACAGTCGGTTATATTTCTACATGTTTCTGTCTTTTCTATCACAATCCTGTGACTCCTTCTAGGCACAAATAGAAATGATGACAGTGCAATAGTAGACTATAGGCCTATTAATTTACAGTATATGATTTTACACAAATACAATCAATGCTGAGACTTGATGGCATCATAATAGTAAATATGACAATAAGTAGTGTGTATAAAACAATGCTACAGTTTATGAAAGAACTTTTTCATTTTTTCTCCAGTTATAAGACAACTATATGTAACTTAGATATTCTCATGAGTTCCTACAGAGGTATCAAAAAAGCCAACAGGATCACTGCCTCCTGTGAGCAGAAACTGCACGGCCAGATCCGAACCAGTGCTGGCGATTATGCACAAGTCTTTCACATGAGCAGATAAACATTATCAGGCCTCATTCCTGGTTGATCCTCTTCTAGTCAGCAGATCAGGACGGCATCCCAACCACTCACGAACCTGTGAGCTTCAGATGGCAGTAAGGCCCTCTCAATATGACCACTGCTGCCACAGCTACAGGGAAGCTCGGGAGGCAAGAAACTTCCAAAACAGCAAAGTCTCACTAGGACTGCGAACAATGAGCAGCCTAGAGGAGCGAACACTTGAAGAATTTTATTCTCTTCGACTTTTTCTCTGTGATCTTCACTGGTTTGCCTGTTCCTCCGGCATTATTGTCTGTCTAGCAAGGAAAATATATATTAGTGGAGGAATGTAATGAATACAGTATTATATGTTTAGTTTCATCAGTGGGGACCTGGGGGGAACATTAAGTCAAAAGAAAAAATGTAATGTAATTTCTTGAATTTCTATTCATATCAATCTAGCAAATAAACATGATTATAAAATTGGTTATTAGGCTTTCTAAAAATTTATATTTAGTAGTTACATACTATACTATATGTCAGTTAAACGTCAATTAAACATTCGATTTTCATTAATAGAGAACTCATATTTTATGACAAATATTGAGTAAGCATATTTACAATAAAAACAGTGTTGTACTGCCTTCTGTTTGAATGATGTTCAATTATTGCAAGCTTATAGGAGAATTTTGACTATAAACAAAAATATTTATTCAATATTTTTTTATTCTTAAATAAAAGGGCAGAGGAGTTTAAAGAAGTCCATGTTGCAGTCCTTCTCTCAGGCTGCACATACAAATATCCACCTATCACTGGGGAGGGCAGTAGCCGCTTTGTAGCCTGAGAGGCAAAGAAAAAAAAAACACTTGCTACTGTTAAGTCCAATCCTCTCCTCTCTCTCATCTGAAAACTGGTAGCTAGACATTAAAAAGACTGTTTCAGTGACAAAAGTGAAACTGTAAAAGTGGGGGAGAAGAAAAATCATAATATACATAATCAAAACCCCCATCCCAAGTGGAAATTACGCCCCTTGGCATTTATTATAAGAAGCTCTTAAAAACTTACTGTCTTTGAGCTCAGATTATGTAATATGTCTCTTCCCATGGTATAAAAAGCCTAGAATGAATGACAAAAATAAAACAAAATGTTTAATGTGAAACATGTTTATCTGTCATGTTTACAGAGTTACAAAAATTTGCTTACCTCTTCTACCATTAAGCTAGACTTTGCACTGGTTTCCAAGAACTTAACTCCATAATCAATAGCCAGCTACATGAGATAAAAATACAATGTTAGTATCAATCAGTGCAAATCGGAAAAGTGCACACAGCATATAAATTTGTTTGAGACTATGTTATAGGAATGACTGTCTGCAGATACTCACTTTTTCTCCTCTGTCTTTAGACACCTGTCTCCTGTCAGTCATATCACATTTGTTACCCAGGATCATCTTCTCCACATCAGACGAGGCATGCTGGGAGAAGTTAAATGACTCATTATGCAAAGTGCGCGTATGTTACTATCAGTACACCGCACACAATTTTAAACAGCAATTTCTACCAAGTATAAATTATGCTAAAATATTAGTTTATCTATTAGTACAAGTTTCAATTCAGAACTCACCTCTTCAATATTTCTAATCCAGTTTTTTATGTTTTCAAAAGACTTCTCATTGCAGATGTCATAGACCAACATAATGCCCTGCAAAGAAAAACATGCATCCTCACCAACAAAATCTCAAACGATGTGATATGCAAGATAAACCCATAGGGAAGAAATGTAGGATGAAGCGCAGACTTACCATTGCTCCCCTGTAGTAAGCTGTAGTGATGGTCCGGAACCTCTCTTGCCCTGCAGTATCCCTGAAAACACCAAATCAACTTCAGTGGTAAACAGGGTCGGTGATGGCGCAATGGATAAGACACAAGCCTTTGGTGTGCGAGACCCAGGTCCAATCCCCCACTGTGACCCATCCACCAATGTGTCCCTGAGCAAGACACTTAACCCCTCGTTGCTCCAGAGGCGAGCGACCTCTGACATGTATAGCAATTGTAAGTCACTTTGGATAAAAGCGTCAGCTAAATGAATAAATGTAAACAGACAGTCACACACACAGAAAGCCTACTCAAAATGCACTCACCAAATTTGAAGTTTGACTCTCTTTCCGTCCAGCTCTATTGTTCTGATTTTGAAGTCTATTCCTGCATTTGAATAAACAGACACAGATTGAACGGTATAGGCTGATGCTTACTGCGTTGATTAGTTGATGTTATAATATAATTTTTTTCTCTCAGATGTCTAAGATGCACCGCAAACCAGGCACTTCTGCCATGAGTATAACTTTTTTTATGGACTGTTAAACCTATGTCAAGTTGTAGGACGACATCATTCAATGTCACAACAAAACAAGCTGCTGTGGTATACTGTAGCGCTTTATGGATGATATAACAATATTTTAGCTATTCTGAGTGGAACATAAGAGGCTTCACATTTCAATAAGTTTTCCAAAGGTAGAACATCAAAACTATAGTTTTGATCTCATTCTAAATTTAACCTTACTGGTGTCTATCAGGAAAGGAGATCATTATCATTTGTGTCTCAGTCCCATTGTCTTGCGCTTTTGCAGTTAGTCCCCTTTTACCATTGTCTGCAAAATATAATAAATTCATCACTACCCTATAGTAGGTTAAATGTATTACTACACTATATATTGACGACCACTAGTGCAATGCACTAAAGCACTGTATTCAGCTGATATGGGCATTATGTCAGATTTAGGGGCGGCTGCAGGGTACTCACCTATTGTGGATATGAAGGTGGTATTGAAGGAGTCCTCGCTGAATCTGAACAACAGACATGTCTTACCGACTCCGCTGTCTCCGATGAGCAACAACTTGAAGAGATAATCGTAGGTTTTCGCCATTTAAACACTGTAGACGTAGACAACGTTTCGACAATGTAGGGCCGTACAGAGCTGGGAGCCCTAGTCTAGAAATCGTCAGCTGTCTGTGGCAGACCGGTGCCGTGATGGGTGACGTCACTTTCTGCTTTGCATTATGGTATATGTAGTTTAAAAGGACAAGGTGTCAACAGACAGGTTACGCTTTGTGATAAAAATAAGATTATGAGGTGACAGCAATTTTACCATATAACTATGGGATTCTGATTCTTATTAGTCTATAGCTACAGTAATAAAAAAATGTCCTACACCTATACCTATACCTATCTATGGCCTAACCTACATAAACATAAATCTGGTGTTTTTTCTCCTGTTTTTTCATTAAAATGCCCTCATGTGGCCTACATTTAGTTCATGCTTTTATGTGTCCAAAAGGGTTTGCCTAAGCTTGGGGTGAACAAAATGTACTATAATTTTGATTTTACAAAATGTTATAAAATATACAGTCTATGAAAATATCATGAAAATAAATTAGAATCTCTGTATCTGCTACAAACCATAAACACATCGATAAACTTGGGATGCAGGTGGCAGATTTTTGTTTTGCTTCATTTAAAATAGGCTAGTTCATGAAAAAAAATTCACAATGCCGAAATCCTTAAAACGTAATATGTCAATTCCATCGTCACCAAGACTATTTACTTGGCCAAAATCCCAACTTTTTACTAAATTCCACTCAAAGCCGTTGTACCAACACCGTTTTTAACATATCCTGTTGACAAGATTCAGTGATATCCATCCCCCCTGCTCCAGTTCCTGCCACTGCACAGCTTGTTTCTGTCCAGTCAGCCCGTATGCTTAGGAAAGCCAGCATAGCACGGTGAAAATGCCTGTAAGTTACAGTTTCTTGTGGTAATTTGTTTTTTTATTAGTTAATATTAAAGTGTTATCAGCTGCCTTTTATTGTCGAGTTCCCACCGTGTGTTGTTAACGTGTAGCAGCAGCACATGGAGTTAAAGTTAGCTAACATAGCCCCGTCTAGCATGGGTGGCGACTACTTGCTGAAACGCAACGGTACCAAATGAGAATGCGATGTCACATGTGGTGGAGTAATTTCAATACATTTAACTTACATTACTTGTATAGAAAAACTACAGTGTGACATTATTTATGATTTTCCATCGTTCATGCGAAAACGATATCTAACTTAAAGACAACGTCTGTCTGTAACAGATAACGTAAGATTTAAAATAATAACAAACGAGTACTTACATGGTTTACCACAGGAGTAGCGTTGTAATTATTAAAGTGTATGTGAGATCAGAAAAATAATGTTCGCTTGATATAGTACGAATCATTTAAAGCCATTGTTGCATGAACTTGTTTTACTGGCTCAGGTCTACTTAGAACTGTGTCAAAATAAATGTATTTGTTGTTTTTTTTAATTAATTCTAGTTGGCCAGAGACCTCCTCCACCCTTCTATTGAGCACGAGAGAAGACAACATAAAAAGAAAAGACTTGTCCAGAGTCCTAACTCTTACTTTATGGACGTCAAGTGCCCAGGTATTTCAGTAACTGTAGAGTAGATTTAACTCCTCCTGGACGTGTGATAACATTACATGCATAAAAAACATTATATGCTGTGGTGGTTTGATGAAGTGGTTTTAGGCCATTTGTTTGGTCACATATAGGCCCATTACTCATGCCATGTTTGTTGCAGTGATTAAGCAATCTTTTACATTACGTAGGCTACATGGCATTCATGAAAACATAATTTAAGTGCATTTTTTAAAGATACTATTTGTCACGTACACGTAGCAAGATTCATCCTCTGCATTTAAAACATCCCTGAAGGGAGCAGTGGGCAGCCGCTGTACAGTGGCCAGGGTATGTATTTACAATAAATGTTGGACCGATTGTTTTTTTTTAGTTTAACACTTTCTTCACAGGCTGCTACAAGATCACCACCGTGTTTAGCCATGCACAGACAGTGGTGCTCTGCGTGGGATGCTCAACTGTGTTGTGCCAGTCAAAGGGAGGAAAAGCCAGACTGACAGAGGGTAAAACATCCACACACACACAAAAAAAACTATTGCTAATTTTATGCAAAGGAGCACCACCTTATGCTATACATATACTTCAGTT
The DNA here is from genome assembly GCF_021292245.1 of Micropterus dolomieu. NCBI lineage: Eukaryota > Metazoa > Chordata > Actinopteri > Centrarchiformes > Centrarchidae > Micropterus > Micropterus dolomieu. The sequence continues at coordinate 16,167,089 of NC_060171.1, read as the reverse complement.
GCAAGTTGAAGGCCATCTAATTTTTAATTTTTCCTTTTTACAGGTTGCTCTTTCAGGAGGAAGCAACATTAAACAGATTGTACACGTTATGTCTGTAATTAGGCCATGCTGTTCATTTCCATGGATTACAATTTAGTTGTACATTCACTGACAGGTTCTGTCAATGTACATATGTCCAACTTATGATAAATTTATAGACCAGCAATAATTTTAAATATGCAAGATACTTCAAGTAAAATCTCAAGTAAATAAAGAAAAATGTAAGTTGAAGCATTTGTGAGACCTTTATTGAGAAAAATGTTTTTCATGACTGAAATTACCTTCACAGAAAGTATACGAAGTTGGCCTTTCTGAATGAAAAGGAAAAATATGTGCCACAGATTTCTTAGGAAACATGTACATTTAAAAAGACGTGGATCTTAAATAGAACATATTAAAACAGCAACACCAAAGTAACAGTTTTGATAACTTAGGGAAAACAAGTAAAATGTGAAATAAGTAATCCACTTGAAGGTCCCAGCAGAGTCGACAGAAACAAATGGCACTGGCAAAAGTTTTAACTTAATGTTACAAATCTACAGTGCCTAAAGGCATGTCTGTCACAGAAAAAGTACCAAAAAAAAAAAAAGCATCCAAAACAAAAACACCCATTTTACTACACACAACATATTTTTATTAGACATTGATTACTGCGTCTGACATTGCACTCCGCTTCTGGGACCCTCCTCGTCTTCCTCATAAACCTCTCGACTGTAGTTTTTCCGTTCTGACCGCACATCCACCTCACAGAGTTCCACCTCCTCCATGTCGTCAGTCAACATCACATCCTCCCTGGGAGGAAGCAGTCTTTCCAGCTGGAACATGAGATGCTCTGGGAGCCAGCCTTTATCTGGGAATTCCACCTGAGAATTGATGAATTGCAGTTAGTGTTTGCTACAACAAAGAAACTGACAAGAGACCTTAATCCAGGTGAAATGTTGTGTTCAGAGTACTTACATCGAACTGAATGATGAGCTGTCCCTTTTCGTAAGGATCCCTATAAATGGGCATGCCCTCATTCTGAACACATTTGATGTCACCATGCTTGATTACTTGGCCTGTTCATAAAAGACAAGATGTTGATGAAATTTGAATTAAGAATATTGTTTACTGAAAAACGAAACAAGCACTGAAAACCAGCTGATCTCAGTTACCTGGCTTTGAGGTGATGATGAGTGCTCTGTGGTCTAATGTTTGAATGGTCTTTCTGAACCCACACAGGGCCTCAACAAGTTTGATTTTCATCTTCATTATCAAATTGTCATCTTGTCTCTGGAAAACTGGGTGGTCCTTCTGATCCAACACAATGATTACATCCCCTGGTTCCAGTCCAGGTTCCTGGTCACCTTCTCCACTGAATGTAATTTTCTGACCATCTTTCATACCTGCAGAACACATTTATCTTCAGTTTACATGATATTCACACCAGCTACAACTTTTATTTATGTCTTTATTTAAGGGGGGTGACAAACCTTTGTCGATGTGAACTTCAAGAATTTTCTTCTTGCGTTCTACTTTGTGCCCATTGCAGTTCTTGCAGCGGTCCTTTGAGTTGAATTTCTCGCCCTGACCGTGGCAGTCTCCACACATGCTTTGGATCTGCTGAATCATGCCTGGCCCAATCTGTTGCACCTTAATTTGTACTCCTTTTCCTTTGCAACTTGAGCACTTCTCCAAGGCACCTTTCTTCCCACCATAACCTGTAATAAACTAGATAATGTAAGTCACTGGACTTTTGAACACTTTATTGTAGATGCATTTAAAAAAAACAAATAAAACTACCAAACACAACATACCATCACATTTTTCACAAATTACATTCTTCTGAAGTCCAAGCTTCCTGGTGGCTCCCATGTACATCTCCTCAAGCGAAACACTAAGTTGGTGGACAACATTCTTTCCTACAGGAAAAGATGATACGTATAAGTTTAAACATTATACAAGCTATAGGCATGTCAATATAAACTTAACAGCCTGCTGCTAGTTCAGCTCTTAAATTATATATATATATATATATATATATATATTTCTATCTCTTACCCCTTCTCTCTCTGTGCATCCTTCCCCCACCTCCGAAGAACATGTTGAACACATCCATTGGGGAAGTTCCTCCGCCCATGCCTCCCTCTTTGATTGCCTGTTCTCCTCCTTGGTCATACAAGTCTCTCTTTTGTGGATCTGACAGCACCTCATATGCTTGAGATATATGCTTGAACTGTGAAAAAAAACCCCAGATGTTTTTGGAAAAAAACGACTGCATTTAAAGCTTTTTATAAATAATGGATCACTCCATTATCTAGGCTGTGGTAATGAGTTGCATGTTTCCAGGATTACTTGATATCAGTTTTCAGTATATATATATATATATATATATATATATATATATATATATATACATATATATACATACATACATACATACATACATACACACACACGTTTTATTTTTGCGGTACTCAAAAGACACTTATTTTCTGAATATTCATCTGTAATATGTCAATGTTATTTCAAAATACATCAGCTAAATGAGCCACTGAGTGTGAAGATATAGTCTACAGGGAAAGACCATTTTATTTTAAACATTAGTTTCACAACCTCCTGACATTGTAGCCTGAAGCATTTCAACACAGTGGCATGCGGGTTAATCTTCCTGTACCTAATCATACAGAAGCTGCGACTAGCTCATTCCAGAAAGTTCCTGCTGTGAATTCAACAAGGCGTGCAGTTTAAAATTAGACAGGGCACTTCCAACGGTCTGTAAACGGCTACAGGGACGCCAAAAAGGCCCTAAAGCTAAATGTAACTCACCTTCTCTCCTTCATTGGGGTTCTTGTCAGGGTGATATTTCAGTGCGAGTTTTCTGTAAGCTTTTTTGATTTCCTCCGATGAGGCGTTGGGTCTGACGCCCAAGAGATCGTAGTAGCCGGTCTCGTGAACCATGGTGATAACCTAAAACGTTCAACGAAATAAACCAGAAACGCGTTATACCACTTATTATTTTGTATTTTTCTAAGATGTGTTAATGTTAGCATCCAATTATATCGTTATCGAAGTAGCAACATGTCAAAAATCTATATAAACATTAGCTAATATCGCCCAACAACACAGTCCACATTAACCAAATCCTACGCTAAACTTAAGCTTAAAGACGTTAAATATAACGTTAACCCAAGTCTACAATACAGTAACGTATGCCGCAGACAGATAACGCGAATAAACGTTAACAGAGGCAGCACATGTGGGCAACTGTTAACATGTCAAGTTAAAGCTTGAATGAAACCGCTGACATTTATGAGCCGTATAGCTATATATCCTTTAAAAAATATAAAGTAGCCTAACGTTACTTACTTGTCAGGCGTTGTTACTACGGTCGCTTTCGCTCGAGTGTTACTGAGGCTGCTGAAGGAAGATGGCTGGTTCTTATATATGGATAGCCGCTACAGTGCAGAACTTTCTGGAGAGCTCTGAGAAGAGGGGGGCTGGGACTGCAGAGTCTAGAAAAGACCTGAGCTGAGGCAAAAAAAAAAAAAAAGAGGGCTAGAGAGGGAGGCATGTTTAAGGTTGCCAGACCAGCTTGTTATATATGTTGACCCAGTCTACATTAGCTTGGTTTGGTATAGTGCTGATAAAAGTGCAGTGGGTTAAGCCATTTTGGAAGAATTAGTTTACCAAAATAGGCTATTTTACTTTTAAGTAAAAGCACTGGTGCAACAGTGTAGAAATACTCTGTTACAAGTAAAAGTCCTGCATCCAAAATTTAACTTGAGCAGCCGATTTTAGGCAATATAATTGGAGTATAATTATCGATGCATTAATAAGTATGTTTTTAATGTTGCAGCTGGTTAACTTTCTGATAAGTTTTGTACACCGCTGTGTAGCTTAATAATAAGACATTAAAATTCATTTGTTAACTACATTTTGTGTTAAAATGAATCTAGAAAATAAGCTAACAATTAGGCTAAATGAATGTAGTGGAGGAAAAGGTTCACCATTTTCCTCTGAAATGGAGTGAAGTATAAGTAAATAGCATAAAAAAATACTGAAGTAAAGTAGAATTACCTCAAAATTTCAGTATTTGAGTAAATGTATTTATTACATTCCACCACTAGGGTAAAGGGTTCTAAAAGCATTTCATGTGAAACAGCTACTTTGAACTAAAGTCAAAGGGCCAATTTCAAAAAAAATCTTCTGAGTTTGCATATCAGAAGTCTGTCTGATAGTAAATTAGGATGGACTACAATCATTATCTGCCAGGACCTCAAGTGGGAACTGAACATCACCTCCCTCACCAAAAAGACCCAGCCGAGGATGTACTTGGTGATTGCCTGCAATCTTCCATCACTTCAGGACCTGTACTGTACGCCTCCAGGACTCTGAGGCGAGCAGAAAAGATTGCAGCTGACTTCTCCCACCCTGGACACAAACTGTTTCAGACTCTCCCCTCTGGCAGGAGGCCGCGGTCCATCAAAACCAAAACCTCTTGCCAGAAAAACAGCTTCTTCCCAACTGCAGCTAACCTCATCAACAAGGCCCGGGTCCCTCACTGACGCTCCCCTCTTTCAAATCATACAAATGTCTCTGTACATTTAAATATTATTTCATTTCATATCATGCACAAACCTGGCACATTGCACATATTTGTTGTTAATTGTTAATTGTTGTTGTTTTATTGTTATTTTTATTTTTTTATATTGTCAATTTATGTATTTATGTTCACAATATTATCTTCCATTGCAATACGTCTGCACAACACATACCGGAGTAATGCACATGTAAATATCTGCCACATTGTTCTTTCTCTGCAAAGAGTTGTATTATTCTTATATAACTTGCATTTGTTTATTCCATATTTATATATTTCTACATCTGTTTATGTCAACTGTACGCTTGTGCTACGTGTAGCACCTTATCACCAAAGCAATATCCTTGTATGTGTAAAATACTACTTGGCAATAAAGTTCCTTCTGATTCTGATTCTTATAACTGAATTAGTGCAAGTAAACTAATCCTGCTTTTACAGAAGACTCTTGGCAACCTATGCTGTTACATAACAACCAGAATTATTGCACACTAAATGATTGCAATGATGACTGTATAAGTAAACATTTTAACAGCTGCAGATGTTGCCTTGACTAGCTACAGACCACAGGATTTTAAGTAGCCTATTTAAAGGAACTCTAAAATGATTAAATGAAGTATTAAAGCTCTGTGCAACGTTTTGAATGAACTGAGCTTGTCTAGTGTAGGAGCCACATACAAACCCAATTGATCAACCTTTGGAATACTAAACTCAAATAATAGGTTAGATCATAGTTTCCACCCAACTCACCTTGGTCAAAGTTGAAAGTGTTGTATTGTTATGAGATAAGTTTTACCTTTCTGTGTGTGATTTAGGGGAAGATAATAATCTGATTTACATATGAGAAGACTGTGCTCATTTAAATTCAGGACATGGTCTTGAGTGAGAGGTCCAATCCACTGCACACATGGACTTTCTGATTCGTTTCTCAACCATTAATGGCTTCATAAGGCTTGTGAAACTGCACTTTTAATTTACTTGTTCTTGAAAACTAGATGTGTATGCCAATCAGATTTTGAAAAGTGTCTACTTTGAGCAAATCCAGAGACTTGGTTCTACATAACCTGTAGCCACACTACCAGGACATCTATCAACTAACAGTATGGAATTTCCTAATGAAGAGAAGGGAGATGATCAACTTGAAAACAGGTAAGCAACATAAAATTAACTTTTCTGTTCCTTTAATCTAGAGGATTAGGAAATGGTATAGTATCATCAGACTACAGTAATGCTCTTACTACTTTTCAGTTAAGGTCGAATGAACCAGATTCACCAGTTTGCATGCAAATTCACTACAGTACAAAATTATTGATGTGTGATGACTGTTGGATTTTGTCACTGACCACCACTTTTGTTTGTCTGTATTCTTTAGAGTATCAACACTTTTGCCCAAGTTGTTGAATGAATTTTCCTGTCCGCTTTGTATTAAAATGGCCTTCTGCCACCACATTATGAGTATAGATAAAGAATGGAAGTCCCATTTAGTAGTTCTAACCCCATAACATTTACTTCCACATTATTTGGTTAAGTCAAAGACAATATACATCAAAATAATAGTTTTAATGAGTGACAGCGAACAGTCTTTCAGCTTTCATTGAATATATTCTGGCAAACAAAGCATGGGGGCTTTAGCTGTGCCAAAAGCCTGACATTGTGTTGGGTAAACAATGCAGCAAATTAAACCCATGTGATGGAATGAACAGCAGCCCCAAAGTTTGCCACAATGTGAGGTGGAGTGTATACAAGCTATTTGGAGCCCATGTTTCCTCTGTGCGTTTCAGTGTTCAGGAGTCTATGGCGCATGAGCAGACAGATATCGAAGAACATGCCTCTGTAGGTGAGTTATGAGCACATGGGTCTGGGTCTAATACCAGCAGGGTAACAGACGGGGCTTTTATTCCTCTTTTGGAGGGATAAGATTTATTTTTCAGATTTTCTTCCTCTCACATCTCAGGAAAGAAAAACATAGAAGAGGAGTGGGCTGGCGCACCTCTTGCTCCAGCTGATTCTCTTTGGACCACTGATGCTAAAGGCTCAGTAAGACTGAGAATAGACGAAGGGTGTCCAGAGGAACCTGTCACAGTTCACCAAATGTTCAAAGTCTCAGTTGAAAAATATGGAAACATGTATGCACTCGCCAGCAAGAAGAACAACAAATGGGAAAAGATAACTTTCTTGGAGTATTATCAATTCTGCCGGAGAGCAGCCAAGAGCTTTATAAAGGTATGTCATACAGATAGAGAAATTAATGTCTACAGTACATACTAAATGACAACTTTTGAGTGTTATCAGTGGTCAAATTTGTAATAAAGAAAAGACAAAAAACTTTCTGTTAATGTGTGCAGCTTGGTTTAGAGCGATTCCATGGAGTGGGAATACTAGGATTCAATTCCGCAGAATGGTTCTTCTCTGCAGTCGGTGCCATCATGGCAGGGTGAGAAAGAAACATCCTAAAGCAACAACAAACAGACTTGCATTACACTAAGCACTGACCTGAATCAACCTGTAACCCCAAAATACTGTATAGTCCTTAATGTGCTCATTATTTCATCTGTACATGCTCCTGTTGCAATGACACATTCACTTCTTTCTTTCCCCATTTCTATAATGACATGTATTCTTCCTATAGGGGGATAGTGGCTGGCATTTATGCCACAAACTCACCAGAAGCATGTCAGTATGTGGCTAGTGACTCCAAAGCCAACATTATTGTGGTGGAAAACCAAAAGCAATTGGACAAAATCCTGCAGGTAACATTACTTAAATATAGGACTTAAAAATAAGGTCTTTACCCACATGCAAAACATGCTGTGGTAAATTTCTCACTCTTGATACCATAGATACGTGACAGACTGCCCCATCTGAAAGCCATAGTGCAGTACAGTGGACACCCCCAGCAGAAGATCTCTGAACTTTACTCTGTAAGGCCTTCTGACAACATTTAAAATGATACAGGTCAAAGAGACTATAGAGCTCAGGCTACGATGCTGTATGTTTTTGGTTTGTGACAGTGGGAGGAGTTCATGCAGCTGGGTCTAGATGTTTCTGAGGAAGAACTGGATGACCTCATCTGCAGCCAGAGAGCCAACCAATGCTGCGTCCTGATCTACACCTCTGGCACCACAGGCAGACCAAAGGGAGTCATGCTCAGTCATGACAATGTAAGCTTTCGTGTGACTATTGTTAGTCTGTGCTTAGTCAGATTCAACTTCATGTTATTATGCAAGCAGTTGCATGTATTATAGCTTCTTGTCACATTGTTACATGGTGGGCAAAAACAGAAAAAAGTAAATAAGGAGTCTGTCTGAATCTATGACAAATATTCAGATCACATGGACTGCCAATCATGCCAGCAGGGCTGGCAACATGCAGCCGGCCGACACCAAACAGGAGTCACTGGTGAGCTACTTGCCTCTGAGCCACATCGCCGCTCAGATCTATGATCTCTGGACAGGCATCCAGTGGGGTGAGCTGGTATACTTCGCACAGCCAGATGCCTTAAAGGTAAAAAATATGCAAAGCGGAAATAATGTGTTTAAGAACAAGCACTTTTTCATCAAACTTTCATTAAATTTAAGGTAAAAGCAATGAGCTAAGGCTCTACCGTGGTTACAACTAACAGACCTTCCAAAATGAAGTGCTGACAAATATTTGTTGTTGCTCTCTTAAATAATACTAAAATAAAAACAAACTTTTAGCTGTCCAAGATGAATAATGTACTCAATAAACATTGACAACTGACTGATTTAATGTATGTGTTTTTAAACTCTTTATGTACTGGATTTGTTGTAGGGAAGCCTGATAACAACACTGCGAGAAGTTTGTCCTACATCCCATATGGGTGTCCCGCGGGTATGGGAGAAGATGATGGAGAAGATAAAACAGGGAATTAGTGAGTGTGGATATGTGAAAAAGAAACTGGTGACATGGGCAATGTCAGTCAGTTTGGAAGCCAATCAAAAGTATATGCAGAAGTAAGTGCAGATGAAGCTTGAATTTTGGGAATAATTCTTATGTGATATGAATACATTTGGGGATATAAATGGCCCCACGAGACAACACAGAACGTATGTGATCAATCAAAGAGAGGTGATTTCATTATATTGATATTTCACTTCTTTGGATTTTTTCAGGGATGAAGAGAAACCTTTCCTCTTTTTTCTGGCTGACAGTTTTGTGCTGCAGAAGATTCGGGCTGAGCTGGGCCTGTCTTGCTGTCAGAAGTTCTTCTCTGGAGCAGCACCAATCGGTAGTGAGACGATGCAGTTTTTCCTGGGCCTGAATATCAGGCTGTATGAGGTATATGGCATGAGTGAGAGCACAGGGCCCCACTTTATGTCAAGTCCCAAAGCTTACAAACTACCAAGGTAAAAATTTAGGATCGTCAAAATTATATGTAAAATCTGTTATGTTTGAGTGCTTTGAATTTGAATTTTATGAACATAAAATAACAGGAAGAATTATTTTCTCTGACAAAGCTGTGGCAAGGTGGTGCCTGGCTGTCGATACAAAATGGCCAACATAGACTCTGATGGGACAGGTGAAATATGCTTTTGGGGACGTAACATTTTCATGGGTTTCCTCAATGTGGAAGACAAGACAAGAGAAGCTTTGGATGAAGATGGATTTCTGCATTCTGGAGACCTTGGGAAGATAGATGAAGAGGGGTTCTTGTACATCACAGGGAGAATAAAAGGTAGAGCTATGTAAGGCTATTGTGAGAAAATTGCTTGTCTTGCATCACCATTTCACAATCTGTACATTACCCACACATGAGCGCATGTTGTTCTGGACAGAATTTAGGGCTTCTTTATCCTTGTAATGAGTCATAAACAGCTGTAATGTCAGAGTACACCCTCTTTCTTCATTCAGAGTTGATCATCACTGCTGGAGGTGAGAATATTCCCCCTCTTCCCATAGAGGAAGCAGTGAAGCGGGAGCTACCTATCATCAGCAATGCCATGCTCATAGGGGACAAGAGGAAATTCTTGTCAATGCTTTTGACCTTAAAGGTAATAATAATAATAATAATAATAATAATAATAATACATTTTATTTCTAAAGCGCTTTTCAGGACACTCAAAGACACTTTACAGGTAAAAGCAGAAGTTATGTACATTTAAAACCGATTAAAAACATAAATAGCATAATATAAAATATACAAACAGTAGATAAAAACATGTGGTGCGGAAATATATGAGAGCAAGTGGCGACCATATAAATAACAAAATAACAAACAGCAGCAGGTGTAATATAATATTATCTGATGTTATAAGCTAATCTAAAAAGGTGGGTTTTGATAAGTGATTTGAAAGAGTCCATGTCGCCGCAATCTCGGATGTGTATGGGTAAGGAGTTCCAGAGGGAGGGGGCTGCAATGGTGAAAGCTCTGTCGCCCCAGGTACAGGTCCTGATTTGTGGTGAGAGGAGGTTAGTGTGAGAGGAGTGGAGGTTGCGAGAGGGATTGTGGTGGTGGAGCAGGTCTGTGAGGTAGGAAGGGGTCTTGTTATGGAGGGCTTTATGTGTGAGGAGTCAAGGTGGAGCTGTTGATGGAAAGGCTGAAGTTGTTGATGTTTTTTGTGAGTGATTTGGGGCCGATGATGATCATGTCAGATTTATTGTAATTGAGTTGTAAGAAATTGGTTTGCATCCAGGTTTGTATGCCGGTGAGGCAGTTGGTCAGAGTTGCAGAGGTAACTGTGGTGATGGATTTGGTGGAGATGTAGATCTGGACATCACTGGCGTAGCAGTGGAAGTTAATCTGCCATTAGTTTGTGTTCAGATAATAGAAAATGGTATGCTGTACTGTATTCTTGACATCAATCATATCTCATGTAAAGTCATGTTATGGTACTGTGTAACATATGTATCTTTAAAAATAAACAATTTACGGACATAAATAAAAGTTTACACAGCAGCAGCAGTGTAGATAGCAAAGGCAAATATACACTCCCTTTTTTCTTGCTTAAACGCAGCTGCTGTAGTACTGTTTTTATTTAGTGTTCTTAATGTCAAACTCCCTAGAGAGATTTGGTTTCACAAGTTACTACAATTGTTAAATTTCACAACTAATTATAATTTATATGGAAATATATATATATATACGATTCCAGGAATTTAATTCTGTGTTCCAGTGTGGTAGCATAACAGAAACCATGGAACCAACAGAGGTGCTGAATTCGGAGGCTGTGGCGTTTTGCCAACAGCTAGGCAGCCAAGCAACTAAAGTGTCTGACATCATTGGAGGAAAAGACAAACAAGTGTACCAGGCAATTCAAGAAGGAATCAACAGAGTCAACTCTGCAGCCACCTCTAATGCCCAACGCATACAAAAGTGGACTATTCTCAGAAAGGACTTTTCCGTTTCTGGAGGAGAGCTGGGTAAATTTAGCAGAACATCGATCAGTAGACAATGTATAAAAATATATCATGCTTTTCATGTTAAAAACCATGCAATTTTTAACCTGTGGCAAACTATTGCTCATTATGTTGCTTTCTTATTCCAGGTCCAACAATGAAGCTTCGTCGCCCAGTCGTGTTGGAGATGTACCACAAGGTCATAGAGAGCTTCTATGAAGAATAGTTTATAGAGAACTGACTAACTGTTAGTATGAAAATCACGTCACTTGCAAATCTCATAATGTTTGAGGACATGCATGGAATTTAATTATATCTAGTCTTGTGTATAAAATGCATAAATAATACAGGAACCATATTTAATTTTTTAATAATATTTAATCCTTGATGACATATCCCACTCCATTAATTTCCTTCTTTTGATATTGATGCCATCTGGGCGGAGGTTCAGAGTTCCTTGTGCACGGAAGTGCTGTTATGAAAAATCCTTTATCCCTCTGCCATTGTGCAGCTCAACAGCAGCTAAGGAGAAACATGGATATACTGTGCTGAGCCAGCATGTAGCACTCTGTATTTAGTATTTAATTTTAAACTGACACTGGTCAACTGTACTGTTCTGTACTGTATTGTATTTCTACATGCACCATGCATCAGGGAAATTATTGCATTAATGGACAATACCATTTTGAATCTTAACAGGAAACCAAGACTAGGTTTTGTGAATAATACTTGCTATTACAATACAGAGTCACACCATTTTGATGCATCATGTCATAGACTGAAATATTTGTTTCTCATTTATATTTTTGTCTAGTCAACAATTTATTTTTACTGCTTTAAAATCTTGCTAGTTAGTTGCATGACAGGATCTGACCCTGTATTTTGTGAAAATATTTAGCAGTATTCAGTATATTGTTTATACCACTTCAGAGAAAAACTGTGGCATAATGTAATCACAGGGGTCACAGGAGTTGATCATCATAGCAAATAAGAGTTGTTTGCATAACAATAAATAAAAAGTCTGGCAATTCTGATATCATTGTAATATTCCTTTTATACATTCATGATATTTGCAGCAAGAAAAACAGTATGACATGAAAAAAAGACTTAGTGCAAAAATATGCCAGTTTGACGTTATGGTAGCCAAATTATGTTGAAATCATAAAAGCCCATCAGAATTTTTTAAAACATAAATGTGAAATATATTGACAAACACAATACTTTAGAGTAGAGGCCAAGTTCAGCCAGTAAACAGACAATTAGGAATAGGAATAAAATACATATCACATATACAGTAACTGTTGGTCAAGAGTTTTAAGACAGTGATTTGGAGTGTGCAGTGACAAAAAAATATAACATTCAGGGGCCTCATTACAGAGACTTCCTAAGTCTGAAATCGTATCTCAGTTCAGCATGACATTTAGGATTTTTTATATTACAGAAACATGTTTCCTAACTGCATTTATCTTAGGCTAGGAATTTAGCTATTACAGAAGTGTCCTAACTGCATTATTGCCTAAGAATCCTCAGTTAGGTTGGCATAAGTTCAAAACAACTACCAACAATGCCAGTACCACTGTTGTTAGGTCTGTGTGGCAATTACAATAAAACTTTTAAACAACATGAACAATTTTAAAATATATGAATGAAAGTGGGGCTGGACAATAAAACAATAACATTATGAGGTGGTGATGGCGCAATGGATAAGACGCCTGCCTTTGGTGTGAGAGACCCAGGGTTCAATTCCCCACTTTGACCTCTGACATGTATAGCAAATAAAATTTTGGATAAAAGCGTCAGATAAATGTAAATGCAATAATTATCGTAATATAATTTTGTTCAATAACAATATAACATTCAATAAATGTTTGATTTTATTCACTTAAATTATACATGAATTAGGACTTATTTTTTAAATTTTGTTGAGGAAAAAGGACTGAAAAAGCTTTTACTTAATTTTACAGATGAATATTTGTTGACAAAGATTTTATCATAATTGTTTTGAATGTTCGGCAGTACTCTTATTCAAATCCTGCGCCGATACCTTCTAAGAAACTTTCCAAAAAGGTGGTGTGTCCCCTCCTCCGCTGACTGAGATAGGATATGACACAGCAATGAGTTTAGGAATTGGTTCTGTAATAGAAAAATCATCCTATTTTTCAAACTTAAGTCAAGATAGGACAAGCAGTTAGGATTTTTTTCTGTAATGAATCTCAAACTCATGAGTTTTTAAAAATAATACATATTTTGGTTTAAAATGTGCAGATACAACATGACATATTGAGATAAAGAGACCTTAACCCTAACAATTAACTCCTGGCCCCTTTAGCATCCTTTTAGTCCATATTCCGCACTCTTTGACATATTGCTTCAGTGAATTCTGAGCACTTGGAGTTTCCTCCTAGGTCTTTTGTTAGAACCTTGAAGACAGACAACAAAAGCATTATGGACTGAAATAGGAACTTTATACCAAAACTGCAAGTCTTCATTTCTTGCAAAGTAGATTACCTGTCTGTCTCGAATGGTGTCAAAGCAAGCAGTCTCAATCTTCTTGGCGTAGTCGTGCAGGCCCATGTGCCGCAGCATCATGACTGCACTGAGCAGCAAGGCGGTGGGGTTGGCCATGTCTTTTCCTGCTATATCTGGGGCAGTTCCATGAACCTGACAGTAGAAATGAATCACAATCCATCATTATGGTTAATATTTATATAAAACCCTAATTTAAAACTTTTATATGTTTGGGTGAATTTCAACTATGAAACTTCTACTTTGATTCATGGGAGTAATTGTGAAACCAGAAAAAGGGGTCTGACTAATGTGAATAAAAAGAACATACCGACTCAAATATGGCAACACCATTGGCACCAATGTTTCCACTAGGGGTCACTCCAAGTCCTCCAATTAGTCCAGCACAAAGATCACTGTAATGGTAAACAGATAAGAGTTAGAAATTCTTGTGCATATATCTTCACCTTGCTAATTAGATTTCATGTACATAGACACAACATTTTGAATTGAAGCAGACAATTTCAGTGCTATTTGACATCCTCACCACAAATCATATGTCATAACATCTTTATATTTAGTGACATTTTCAGACACCTTTTACTATTCACTGGTGTTAAATTATTACAGTACACATTAGTCTAAATACTTTGAATTAAGTTTGAATTTTGTTTGACATTTGTTAAACATTGTTATTTTTTGTTAATACTAGCATTGTACACAATACACAATTTTACACTGACACAATAGTGTGTACAGTACATGAATATACAAACAGAGGATTTTCTGTATTATCAATTGCGTTTTCTGGCACAGTAAATTCTGTTGAAGAAATTGTGTGTAGTAAATAATAACATAGATGTATTTATTTTAATCAAAGACAATATGAAGCACTGAGAATCAGAGAGTAAATAATTAGCGTAATAGGAAGGGGACTGTGAGGTTTAAAAGATGCATTCTGAACCCATAGCCTTCATATTCCAGACTTGTACATTACTTTCTGCAAACTCAAGAATAAACTACTTTGTACTAAATGAAGTAGAGAGTTTTGTTCTCCTGTTTCTCATTGTTTGTTCCTACGAACCTAATAGCGTTTTTTTTATTGAGGGATGAGCAAGAACAAAATCAACCACAACAATATGTTGCGATTTGGTGCAATTTAATTATGCACAAAAATAACGGAGAACATGGCATCTTACTGTATTTTACCTCAAGATGTCGCCATACAGATTTGGCATCACTAATACATCAAACTGTGTGGGATCCTGTACCATCTGTTAAAACAGGTATAAATAATGCCACGATTAATTATGAATGTTAAATATGCAAAATATTAAACAAAATATTGCTTCTTGTCAAACTAAAACATTTATACACACTAAAAAAATTCATAGCAAAAGCTCTTGGGACTTACATTAAGGCACACAGTATCCAAATACATCTCAGTGAATTTGACATCTTTGTGCTTTTCAGCAGCCTCTCTGCATTTTCGAAGGAAAAGCCCATCTGACATGCGCCTATAAAACAATAAAATAATAAAAAAAGTAATATCATTTAATTTGAATTTAAAATGATACGTTACTTGAAAGTAATTTGTACTGACTACGACTTACATAATATTGGCCTTGTGAACAGCAGTAACACTGGCCCTCTGATTATTTCTGGCGTATTCAAAAGCATACTCTGCAATGCGTTGGCTGGCTTGTTCTGTAATGAGCTTAATACTCTGTACAACTCCATCAACAATCTGAAAATACACAAATCCAAGAAAGATTTTGGTAAAATCTGTAAACTATAGTATTTCAGTAATATCAAAATCAAAGTATTAACAGATTTTATTACTAAATATCAAAACGTGCGTGCTGGGGAATTAAAAAAATACAATGAGACGTTTACATTTATTCATTTAGCTGACGCTTTTATCCAAAGCAACTTACAATTGCTATACATGTCAGAGGTCGCTTGCCTCTGGAGCTCTTGCTCAGGGACACAATGGTGGATGGGTCACAGTGGGGGATTGAACCCGGGTCTCTCCCACCAAAGGCATGGTCTTATCCATTGCGCCATCACCACCCCGAGACATCATTTGAGACATCAAATAAAAACTATAAATTGTAACAACTAGACAAGTAATGTGTTTTTAAAAGGTCTTACCACATGTTCAATCCCACTGTATTCTCCCTCAGTGTTCTCCCTAATGGTGACCAGGTTCACATCAGTGTAGGGAGTCTTGTAGCCCTCCATAGACACACAGGGGCGCACATTGGCATACAGGTCAAAGGTTTTCCTCAGCAGCAGGTTCATAGAGGGATGGCCAGCAGCTATTGGTGTCTTTAAAGGACCTGCAGATTGGTAAGTAAATCAAATTATTTACTAGTTCACCTGCCAACACAAAAAGAAACTATATTAAGGGGATAAGATCTTAACCAATGTGCCATAAATGTAGTGAACAATAATGTACACTTACGTGTTTTTTTTTCCCCCCTCCAGACAACTCTGCCTCTGATTGGCTAGTATAAATTGCCTCTGCCGATCATGGCTGAGTAGGGGGCAGAACCTGACACAAGCTGGTGTCCATCAAATGAAAGTTGTCGAAAATCTGCTTATTTATAAAAACCTCTTCCCATCAAAATGATGTAATTATTTTATTGGGCCTGTAGGTTCTTAGGTTTGGCGAGTCCAATTTACATCTATAAAACTTTCATAAAAATTCCACTTCCCATTTTTTTGCTGCGGGGTAAAGCCACTGGGATAGAGATTTCTAGTCGCTTGAAAAAATATATATGAGCAGATCACCATCAACCACAACTTATTGGTAATCAATCCCATTTTTATTAAAGTAATTTTGAGTGTAGAAAGCAGGTTACCTTTTAGGCCAATTTTGTTCCTGTCCATCGATTCTTTGGCATCAGGAGGGATCATCCACTTGCCACCAGGTCCTTGGATGGCTGTAACATTTCTCTCTTCCCACTGAATAGGTGCCTAGATAAAACACGTATGCACAGCAAAATCCCTACATTAGTTTACAGCATGCCGTTTTTAAGACTTTAAATATGATTCTGATTTGATCTGACTTTTTTTGTTGAGTATCAGTGCTGGATTGATACAAATAAAGTGTTATCTCATGCCATGTGGGGCGGCTGTGGCTCAGGAGATAGAGCGGGTTGTCCGTTAATCGGAAGGTGGCTCAATCCACGGCTCCACCAGGCTGAATGTCAAAGTGTCCTTGGGCAAGATACCGAACCCCGAATTGCCACTGGTGGCTGTTCCACCAGTGTATGAATGTGTGTGAATGTTAGTTTCTGTTTGAGAAATTAGGCTCAGTGTATGAATGTGTGTGAATGGTGAATGCGAATGTAAAAGCACTTTGAGTGGTCGAGAAGACTAGAAAGGCGCTATACAATGCGGAACACGTCAAAAATTATTTTGTTTGTTAATGTTCCTGATAATGTTTATTTTTGTTTGTTAATGTTCCTGGTGAACAATGTTATTTTTCCAGAACTAACTTTAGCTGCTTCAAATATCTTCATAACAGCAGTGGAGATTTCTGGGCCAATCCCATCGCCAGGGATTAAAGTAACAGTTTGAATCTGTGAGGCAGAACAAAGACACAAGAATAATTATGCACTTCAGAGATAGTCACAATTTAATATGTTTAAGAAATTACATAAAAAAATCTTTAAGAACATTTCGCTGTAGCTCTAAAGGAAAGATTCATACCCCACGGGTGAACGTCCTGGGTTGTGGAGTCTCTTTCTTCAAAGCTCCAACCACCCATGACACCTGACAATCAAAAAGGGACAGGTTTAAAAGGCATACATGCAGGTCTTGGCAAGTGATAAACACCATCATCACGGGCAAAGACAACTAGAATTTAGGGCAAACTGACGTAGATGACAAAAAGGAAAAGTGCAACATTTCACAGCATAGGTTATCTTTGCTCAGTTGAATTGCAGACGTACAGTAGCAAAGGCAGTCTGACGCAGCGAGGATAGTTTGCGTTTTAATCATAGACTGTATATAAAAAGGTTTTATAGGTAAAGTTATGCTTAAAACAAAAAACAAAATCTTGTGCCTTGATTTTGCTAGCTTACTGGCTAATTAGCGGTCAAGAGTCCGGTTACTATAGTAACTGCATACACGTAGCCTGTGCGTTAACGCCTAGCTTGCTAGCTGGGTAGGTACTGAGCTGTTTCTGGTATCCCTGCTGTCTGTGACTGTGTGAACGACAATAACCTAACGTCAGCTGATGGACTTAAACACAGTGCCATGCGTATGGGGCAATAGTTTAACAATTTCATGTTTTCCCGTACATACCGCTGACCTCCAAGCCTTCCCTGCCATCATCAGCCAGCCAAGGTCGATACAGCAGCTGCAGCACTTGTCAAGCTTCCCAATCACTAGCCAAAGCCGATTTCCGTTCTGAACGATTTTCTTCCCAAATAAACCCTTATCAAACAAATTTACACATTACATAAAGTCACGAATAATGAAAATTCCAATTATTTTAAAGTAGTAACGTTCAATTATGCACTTAAATTTATTTTATAATGGTGAACAATTGTACACAAACAACCAGATTCCCTTTACCCTAGACGTCTTCCGGGATAAACACTGAGTTTTTTTTCCGAAGTGACTTGGAGCATGGATGTATAAAGCGTCCAGTAAAACCACAAACTCAACAAAATGCAAGCTTTCCAAGGGAAAAATAATATTTTACCATAAACGGGCGAACTATATAGTTTACATGTCATCCATCATTGTCAAATATTATCCTGAACGCTGTCCGTGCATATCTTAACATAATCTGTTAAATTACACAGTATCTATCCCTTTGCATTAACTTGTGTATAGACTGTATGTTGTTTTGGTTATTTTATATACCGGTATATGCCTATTTTTTCACCTATTGTATACATAATATTATAGTCCTGACTACTTTTACCTATCTTTGTGCAGCTTTGTTGTCCTTGTGTTTGCTGTATGTCTATCTGTAGCTTCATGTTAATTGTTCTTGAAACTATCTGTAAGTAGCCCTACACTGAGAGCAACTTAAAACCTGAATCAAATTCTTTTCATGTGTAGACGTACTTAGGCAATAAAGCTGATTCTGATTTAGTTTTGCTGGACAATTACCACCAGCAGGTGGCGCCAGTGGACTGCTACTGAGAGTAGACAAACTCCAGGGGTAAATACTACAGGTTGCTTATTTCTTTCCTTTAGCCATGTTATTAATACACATGTTCTTTGGCTCTGGCTGTACAACAAGTGTAAAGTATATATGTATCAGTTGCCTCAAAGTAGACTTTGTAGATTTGAGTAAAAATCAAACATGTGAAGTACACCTTTATAAACACAGTATTTTCCACAAGTTGATTGTACACATAATAAACTTTATGGTATAAAATGGTAAAGTAGAAACAGCTGAAACAATCATTCAATCACTTTTTGCAAAACTTACAAGAAAGCATACAGCATGGCACTCCCCAAATTATCCAGCAATGCCAAATGGAAAAAAGCTCTTAATCACTTAAACCTATAGAAATTCTTAAGCAGCATAGGTCTCAGCATAAATGCAGGCTGAACATGGTACAAAATGCACACTGTGCAAGTAAAGATATCTATGCACCAAACTGAGGGGAGTCAGTATGGATAAAGGTTTTCAAACCACTTACATGTATTGTATGTCAGTTACCCAGCGCTTAGGATGTGATGCAATTTCAACAAATGCAACACAAAGCATGTGTGTCTGGCTATAATACATATCAAGCACTTGGATAAAGCTTAGTCATTTCAGAAACCTACAGTACATTGGCCATGGTAGATCATACAACAAAAAGTTGC
>NC_060171.1:16067689-16147665 GCF_021292245.1 Micropterus dolomieu | reverse complement strand
ATTAACTTGTGTATAGACTGTATGTTGTTTTGGTTATTTTATATACCGGTATATGCCTATTTTTTCACCTATTGTATACATAATATTATAGTCCTGACTACTTTTACCTATCTTTGTGCAGCTTTGTTGTCCTTGTGTTTGCTGTATGTCTATCTGTAGCTTCATGTTAATTGTTCTTGAAACTATCTGTAAGTAGCCCTACACTGAGAGCAACTTAAAACCTGAATCAAATTCTTTTCATGTGTAGACGTACTTAGGCAATAAAGCTGATTCTGATTTAGTTTTGCTGGACAATTACCACCAGCAGGTGGCGCCAGTGGACTGCTACTGAGAGTAGACAAACTCCAGGGGTAAATACTACAGGTTGCTTATTTCTTTCCTTTAGCCATGTTATTAATACACATGTTCTTTGGCTCTGGCTGTACAACAAGTGTAAAGTATATATGTATCAGTTGCCTCAAAGTAGACTTTGTAGATTTGAGTAAAAATCAAACATGTGAAGTACACCTTTATAAACACAGTATTTTCCACAAGTTGATTGTACACATAATAAACTTTATGGTATAAAATGGTAAAGTAGAAACAGCTGAAACAATCATTCAATCACTTTTTGCAAAACTTACAAGAAAGCATACAGCATGGCACTCCCCAAATTATCCAGCAATGCCAAATGGAAAAAAGCTCTTAATCACTTAAACCTATAGAAATTCTTAAGCAGCATAGGTCTCAGCATAAATGCAGGCTGAACATGGTACAAAATGCACACTGTGCAAGTAAAGATATCTATGCACCAAACTGAGGGGAGTCAGTATGGATAAAGGTTTTCAAACCACTTACATGTATTGTATGTCAGTTACCCAGCGCTTAGGATGTGATGCAATTTCAACAAATGCAACACAAAGCATGTGTGTCTGGCTATAATACATATCAAGCACTTGGATAAAGCTTAGTCATTTCAGAAACCTACAGTACATTGGCCATGGTAGATCATACAACAAAAAGTTGCTAAAGGTTGCACACAAATGTGTTGAAAATAGCCCAACTCAAATGGCATACTGCTTTGGCTGCTTCTTCAGGCTCATCGATCTTTCAGTTTGCGAAATGACATGAGTGGCTCTGTTGTTGAGGAGTCTGCATTCATGAAGAACATCTGTAGAAAAAGAAATGTAGGGCAAGGGTTATATATGATATCGCACTGTGAACACAACATAGTTAAGTCGACAACTGGTTAGATCACATGCAACACTTTTCTTTAATATATACAGCCCTACAGAGAACCTCTTACCGTTAAACTGTTTGTAGGCTTCATCAATAATGGCATTGTTTGATCTCTTTATCTCCCAGTAACTATCCTCCACCCATGGTTTGCAATCAGGATGTTCAACAAGCTGCCCATTCTTGTATAAACCGGCTAAACATTTAAAGAAAGAAAATCAGTTTGGTTAGTAATTTAAGGTGCAAACAACAACTACAACACAACAATGTCAGTAATGCCATTGTAGGATTGTGTATTCACGACAAATTGCTACATTCAACATCTGAACTTAATCTGATGAACGGTGTGTTTTAACAAGTCATCACACACTAGTTAACAAATGTACCTTTGATGGTCTCATCAATGTCTTTGCATAATTGGTACAAGTCACTCCCACGTCCAACCACTCTTTCACCTACAGTTCAAACAGATGGGTTTTTTTTTTTTAAAGGGATCTCAAAATCCAAGAACACATTCAACATGGTCTAAGAGTTATGTTATGCAAATGACTAAATAAAAAGAAAATATATCTTACCATCCAGCACCTTGATGTTGGGGAACATCTCAAGAACTATGGTTCTATATGCTGCGTTCCTGCACACTGATGTAGAGAAAGTCATTGTGATTTCACTTATCAAGATTTTTCATCCACTGTTTTCAAATAAATACAAATAATTACCTGGATTAGTGTAATTGTAAGTGTTGTCTTTAAAACGTATATTTTCTAGCTTTCTCAAAGACTGAATGCAGTGTAGGCTCTCAATGCTGTTGAAAAACAAAACAGGTAAAAGATGATTTACAATAACAAATTTATTAAAGTATTAAAAATACATTATTAGAAGCAAACTATTTTTATGTTTAACATCAATGACATTTAATTGTTTGTAGAATATGTAACATTGTAATTAGTGAAATATTCACAACTTTATTCATCTAGGGTGAGAATTTGGTCAAAAGTTATATAGTGATACCTGGATATGATATTACCAGCCACGTTTAAGTTCTGTAAACTGTCACAACTGCGCAGGGGCTCTGAAATGACAAAAGCAATAACATTACATTAAAAAATCTAATTCTACTCATGACAGAGACCTCCTTGATAAGTGAAATAAAGAATAAATTGCTCCTGAAATCTTACCTAAACTGGAAATCCTGTTGGCAGACACATTGAGTACAGAAAGAAGCCGAAGAGATGCTAGAGGTGCTAAATTTGTGATGTTATTTCCAGAGAGGTCCAGTCTCTCCAAATTCATACACTCCCCAATGCATCCAAGATCATGTGTTCCTGTGAGACACAATTATTTATTAGAAACAATGTGGACACTTTTGAAGGCTTAAACAGTGGTATATAAAATAAATCTTACCAAGACCTCTCAATTTGAGAAACAGTATTGACTCCAAATCAAATTCTCCTGTTCGTGACTTGAGCAGCACAGCAGTTATCTTCTCATAGTCTGCATCTGAAAGAATCAGAGAAATAAGACCGCAGCATAAAAATATCTATTCCTACATATGCAACACACTTATTTGTGAGTCAGTGCTGCAAAAGCAGAATGCTGGAAGCAGTATGTCTGTTCTGTTTTACACTGGAACAATCAAGTAACCCATGCAATCATCTCTATGTAGTAAACACCACGTCAAGCAGACTATGAATTTCATATGGGGCAGCAAACTGAGCTTTTCCTCTGCAAGCTCCAGAGACAAATTGTCACAAACAGGCAGATGTGTTGTTCTGCGCTACGCCTGTAACAGTACTGGATCGCCAGTTGCATGCATGAATGACAATGGGGGAAGTTATGTTTAGTTTAGTTTCCTAAGGCAGAATCAGTCTCTAACTCTAACTACACATGAATACTCTTTCATGAGCCTGCATACACGAAACACTGAATCCCTGAGGAGAACAACGTCACTGAAGACTCATCAGGTTAACCAAAAATGATGGTGTCGTGGGCTATTTGTTTCATTTAATGCTAAATAATTTACTTTATATGTAATTTTTACAAGGCTTGGCTGGCAAAGTACTATTATAACACCACTACAAAATGGGGGAAACGGACGTGGGTGGGACCAGTAGGGCCACCAAACACACACCTTGCGTATGTTAACTAACACCTACAAAATAAACCTAATGGTGTTTAGCTTAGCTTGACACTCGGCCACCAGTAAATGTTTTTTAGCTAATACTGTTGGCAGCGACCTGTGTTTTAGCTATGAGCATCGTGGGGCAGCGGCTGGGTGGTTTCATGAGGATGATTCAGCCGGATGAAAGTGGGTGGGTTATTTAATGAAATGGTAATTTTTCACTTTTCCTCTGATGGTGACACACGTACAATGTTGCGTAACGGTCGATACGTTGTTAGCTACAGCTAAGCTTAAAGCCACAGCTAGCTAGCAGGAGCCGCTAGTGGCTAGCATGGCGACGTAGCAACAAGCTATCCATCACAACTTACCTTGGTCTTTATCTCGCTTAGAGTCCATCGTGGGCAACTTTGCTACTTGGAAAGCTACCTGTCGCAATCAAAAGCGTTGATTTTAACCAATTCAGTGGGAAGGCAAGGCAGTGGTTATTTTGGGGAAATGTGAAATTGGCATCTGTCCTGGGGTGTAGGCAGGACACGCTCACTGTACTGCTGTGCTGCAATAGCACGCAGGTGGATGAGACGGACAGTCTCTGCAGTCCAGCTAAGCACAACGCACAGACAGAGGCAGCACACTGTGTTAGAGGGCGCTGGAAGATGAAGATGTGGCTGGAAAATTTGTTCCAGTTTTTGCTAGCTGTTTCTTCCGTGCAACAGGTTCTGTGTCAATTAAAAGTTTTGTTCTTGTTACAGCAATGTCGAAAATAATTATTGTACGGGTTTAATTAATGGATCTGCGGTAGTCAACTTTACACGGTAGTGTACTTTAAATAATTGTAAATCGAAGTAAATCAAATCGATTTGAAATTCATGCGCACGCAAAGTCCAGAATCGGACGTCTTTTTAGGTTGTGTTGTACACTACCAGTGATGGGAAGTAACTATGTTTACTCAGCCACTGCATGTCATTACAAAATAGTCTGCACTTTGATTATTTTCATTTGATGCTACTTTATGCTTCCACTCATCAGAATGAAATCTAACGTTACAATTTATTTATGCTTGGAAATATTAGCCTATACTCTGCTACTTTATATCTGAAGTTATCATACTTAGAAAAAAAGTTTAGAAACAAAATATAGTATTATTTATTGATCAAATAGCTGTAGCATTAGGCTATTACATGTGATGTTAGGTTAGCGGGGAGGTGTATGTCAATTTTATCAACATTAAGTTGCCCTACAGTGTAGTTGAGAGCATCTTCATTGATAGCAGCCTGCAGTTCACATGTATTTATTTATTTATTTATTTGTCCGAGGTGTTATTGGTTTGTCTTGACGCCGGTGGACAGCAGCTTGGTGCTTAAAGAGAAGCAGATCAGTTTGCAGCTCTTGGACTCCTCAGACAACCTCCACGCTCTGACACAACTGGACACTACTCCTACCTTTCGTACCACATTTTTCATGTTTTTATGCGCCCCCTACGTTTTGCAGTCATGGCGGATCTCCTGTGAGGACAACAACCTTTTGTAAGAGTTTGCAACGTCGTCGAGCGGAGACCTCGTCTCCGAGGACCCCCTAAATGCTTTTCATTGAGAAAAGGCTTCGGACGTTCAGTGTTGGGAATGTGTACACGCAACAAATGATTTGATTAAGATGGGTAATAAGCAAACAATATTCACCGACGAACAACTTGATGCCTACCAGGTAAGCTCGCTCGTTCGCCTACCTGCAGCATGTTGGGTGATATAGGCCTGATATAGACTATATGTCCAAGAAAAATCATGTTAAAGCATAAAAGAACGTCTTGTAATCCATTAGGATTGTCTCTGTATGTAAATGGAGATCTACAGTTTAGACCTTAAGTTTAATTTCAGTTCATTCAGGACAGAGTGGAGTAAAAGGTGAGGCCTTAGTAAAGAACTATCTAAACTACTATGTAAATTGCTCTTCTCTTATTATTATTATTATTATTATTATTATTTGTAGTAGTTGTAGTAGTAGTGTCATACGTTATTAATTATCTTTTTCGCCTGATATTGGTCAAGTCACTCCTGCCAGTGGAACCCCATGTGTCTTGGATTTAATGAGTAAAAAAAAAAAAAAATAAATACTGCACATTTTGTGAAATAGAGCAAAAAGCAAAGATTTTCAATACTGATCATTTATAGGCTACCACTTGACCTCAATGTAATTCAGGCAGGTGCTCCTGATTCCCATCAGTTAATGACAGGCAATCATCAGTAACCTACTAAAGTGTGATCTGTTATGACTCCACTGTTTAAATGTTTACATAGTCTTGATAGGTGAAAGTAGCAGAAGGTGTCCCCATCTGAGAAGATCTGACCTTTTCCTGTGAAGAAATACGTCTTCATTTGCACAGGTTTATCATGTGATTAGGTGTGGACTTAATAATTGATGCCAAGCCAGTGTGATATGTGAAACTCTACTCTCAGGAGACAGTTTCTCAAGGGCCTCTCTGGTTACTCCGGCTTCTCTTTAAAAAGCCTTATTAGAACACTGTTGCTTTCTGTTTGCCATAGTAATTATTTTGCCTCTTGGATATCAGTTCATTTTATATCTTATTTTTTTGGGATCAAATATTTAAGATTTAACACCCAATTCGACATTAACTTACTGAGCTTCAGTGTTTTCTTTGTTCACCAACACTACTACCTTTTATATATGTAGGCTTTACTTATGGTGTAATCTAACATGATGGAGGCTAGTAGATGGATTGCTTCACATATGCTCAGACACAGACGGATATCGTCAGTGGACCGGTTTTACTTGAGTGGATGTGGAGTGAAGAGGGTTTTTGTTAATCACATTGTCTGTAGAGCTCAGCTTGCTGCGCTCTGCTTTTCACAAACAGCTCTGAGAGAATGGATACAAGGGAAAATGTAAGTGAAATACCCCCAGTAGTGCTGTTGGATAATGTGTGTGTCAACACACGCTTGTCAGACAGCAGCAGCTCCCTATGCCTCATCGTTCCTATTGCAAGTGACAGGTGACAGCACCCACACACATCATCATTTATGAGATACCAGACACCTCCACAAGCACTGACAGGGTTGTTCACATGACTTCAAAGCATGTTGCAATAAAAGCAATGTTATTTTGGATGACTCAGAGATGTTTCGTTGAGTCATTAATGAGATGTATCATTGAGTTTGGGCCTTTTGGAGAAGATGCAAATATTTAACTAAATTTCTCATATTTGTGTTTGACATGTTTTTTTTGCTTTCATTGCAGGACTGTACGTTTTTCACTCGCAAAGAAATTCTGCGGTAAGAATTTTATCAACTCTGCCTCTTGAGTCAGATGCATTGCTCTGTAATGTACTGTCAGTTGTAAACCACCTGCTCTAACCATTAGATTACACACATAATAATGTTATTAAAAGGTACTGTCTTTATTCCCTTTTGTTCCTGATGTGCTTTAAGTGGACACTGATTTTGCTAGGCATGTAATACTAGATGTGAACATATGTGAGTCATGCCAAGTCCACAGAGTAATGCTGTAGTTGATTACTTTGGCTAAAATGTGTAATATTTGGACACTGTTCAAAAAGGGGAAGATACAAGTACTTGCTGTACATTTTAATTCTAATGATATCTGACATACATCCTTAAGATGACAGTAGAATTGTAGAACCAATTAGTGCAATTTGATTTCAGAAACAGTACATTATTTGTCTTATAATTGCAGTATAAAACAACAACACAACATGTGTGTTGGTTGCTTAAGAGGAAAGGTTGGCAGGAACACAGTTTGTTTGCTATTAGAATGATTTACAACTTTAAATTTGAAATGTGAATAAATCAAATGTGGTAATGAAACAATCCACTATTGACTGATTATTAAACATCCATCATTTTAGACAGCATATGTACTGTTGCAATTGTAGAGAGAAAATTATGCATTTTGAAAAATCTTATAATTGATATTTATCAGATTTTTTAAAATTGTATTCTGTGCACATGCAAACTGTAATGTGTAAGTAATGTGTCAGTATCATCAAAATATTAGCCAGAAAGCCTAAATAATGTTTTTATTGGGTAATGTTAATAGATTCACTTGATGAAGTGTCAGATAATACAAAAACAAGTATATGAAGCTGGAAGTCCAAAGCAAAACGAACATTTATTAAATAGAATTAGTATACTGTCATTTATCTTTTGGTAGCTACTAGATTTCCTTGTACAGACTGACATCCTAAATGATCCTCTCATCCACCCCGTTAATTATCACTCTCCACATCAACTGAACATCCCAGTAAATACGAACAAGCTGAAGCATAATAGACAAATGTAATTACATCTGTGAATTGCACAGCATGTGCTTATATTGCTGGTGCATGAGATAAGTAAAATTTAAAAAAAAAAATTAAAAAAAGGTTTTTGTGAATGAAGATCTAGAAGGTTCTGTCCTGCAGCAGTGTCACTATATTACCTAAACCTTTGAAAGTCATGTTCACCTTTTTGACTGTGGTGTTGTTTTCAGTGCCACCCAATGAAGTGTCACATTTCTTCCTCTTTCGGCATAGGGCAACCTCAACAATTTTAAAAATGAAATAAATATAAATCTACTCTTAGTGATTGCACAAGGTATCATGATTTAGCTTGGGTTGCATGGCTCATTTCTCTCTTCCTGTCAATCACCCCCTTGATGACAGGAATAAATTAACAAATCGCTTGTTTTGCTTTTTAATGGAATTGACCCACAATGCTCACATTTCATTATCTTCTAGATGTTGGAAGATAAAAAGCTACTTAAAGTAATTAAATGCTGATACTCAAGAAAGTTGCAGTGTAACATTAGATAAGGATGACAGTTTTGTGATTCCAGGCATGCAGGGATTTTGGGGTCTGATTTGCCCTTATGCTGTATGTGCAGGAAAGGCTGTTTTAAAAATTATTTTCCTAGGTGCTGCATCTAAAAAATTGCATCTAAAATTACACAAACTATCAAGAATTAATGAACGATTAAAGTTTAACATATTACACAACATGCTTCTTTGATCCTACTTATACAAATAGCTTTAGGCCTTACATTTTCCCAATTATGCTGCTTTTATCTTTCAAACAAAGCAAAGTATGTGTAATTTTTCTATCAGTTTTCACTTATTAACAAATAGTGTGCAAGTACCTCATCTGTGATATTGAATTAACATTGATTCCAAGGCCATCATTGGATTGGAAACAAAAATTGACAATCAGTAGAGGGCGTAATTGGGTCCTATACTTTATGACTTTCATAAAACGGCTGCAACGGTTACATCACAGATATGTAACATCAAATAAACAGGCTATCACTGATGGTGATAAGGTCACTGACTGTATGTCATATATCAGTGTTAGCACTAGATTAGTAGTTTTGGAAATTAATCAGTAAGCTTACTAACATCTTTAAATTGGGAGAAGCTATAAGATCCAAACACTTGAAGTGTCACGGTGCATCAGTACTGCAGGTTTACTTCATTTGTTCATTTGTTGCAGTGTACCAATGAAACTCCATCATTTTGACAGGTTTATCTAATTTAATTGTAATGCATTTGTCCTCTAAGACCAGTCTCCCTGCTGAGAAATGGCTCTGCTCTGGCAACGAAGGTACAACATGACAGTGTGAAAGGGCCACTGTAGTGTAGATAAGCACCGACTTTCCCGACATCATGTGTTTATCATTCATACAGCCTCCGTGCAGTTTATTGACATTATTCTCGATAATGAAAGGCATAAAATTTCACAAATTCCACAGTGCAAGATAAGAGAAGGACAGGAGAGATAAAGAGAGAAAGGTTAAAAAGAGGAATAATAGTGTTTAAAGAATGATTTGATTGTTCTGTTGTTGTTTTTATTTCATGTTTCCCCCCCCCACACCATTTTTGATTCATTTTTTGGTCATGTTTCTGTTTTATATATGTCCATTCCATATTTGTTACACTCCATCTGTGCTATTTAATAGCTTATTAAATCATCTTATAACATCTGTTGTGCCAGAAACTTCTTCTAAGTTTCAGGTATTAAAGTAACGGTCAAGGTTGGTTTTTTTTTAGTAGTCGTCATGTTGTTTATTTACTAAAAGTCAGTAAGCCAGAAGCAGAAAAAGAAATACAATTGTTCATGAAGTCTTTTTATTTTTAGGTTGCACGGCAGATACCATGAGTTGGCGCCACATCTTGTACCAATGGACTACACCAATGATCCTGATTGTAAACTGCCGTTAGCCTTAATAGTCAACATGCCAGAGTTGAAGGTAAAAAAAAACTTCAGTACCTCAAATATGATGCAAGTCCTATGTAGTAACTTGTAAACACTTTCCTTAAGTATCAACTTCTTTTTACCTGTACTTTATTTTTCACCAGCAGCATGTACTGGTATTGGGTTTTCTTATTTTGGATTGTGCTATAAGGACACTCTAAAACAAACATGGCACCCACTGCCCATGCGGGCAGACACCTAATCAATACACATTCTTTAAGAGGAGGAAATTGATTTTTACCGTCATCACCACTGATCTGATTGTGTGACACCACAGTCTGTGAGCTTATGAAAGTTAATGTGTCATGAAACGCTCAGTCTCTCTATCCTGACAGATGCATTTCCTCCTATTTTTAAACACCTGTCATTCGAAAAGAACATCCTGAATTTTTAGAAAAGGCATGTTGCATAACATCACAGCTGCATTTACCTCCACTTTTCTCCAAACACACCAGACACGACGACCGCACAATTTTATATGGAGTCCTCGTCCACCAAGGGTTTAGAACATAGACTCATATAGAGTGTCCTTGCTTTGGGCATAATTGGTCCTTGCTTGTTAAACTGTCACATGATTGCAGGGCCTGTAAGGATGGTGGGAGGAAAATGGAGGCCACTGATAATATGATTGATGAGGCCCAGATAATACACAAAGTCACCCAAAGTCAAATCCTCTACAGATTCATAATTACATTTTCTACTCGGATTAATGAGCTGTGTTGAATGGAGTGGACTGATTCAGGTTGCACTTACATGTCTGAGGATATGTAGTTAAAACTGCACCGCTTTAGATGGCTGATTGTGACTTATTTTGCTGAGCTTGTATTGGGCTCAAACATGCTAACCACCCTAAGGAAATCAGCTGTACTTATATTGTTCACAGAATTAGTGAGAGTGTCTTCTGAAGGCCTGTCCTTCAGTGGGGATTTATTCCTTGTATCAAATCAGCTGATTACCTGGGATATAAAATCCCTTAGTAGCAACTTGTGGTTAAGCAATGGAGGAGAAAATATTGGCTTCACGATGCAAGCGAAGAGAGGGAGTCAGCCTTTTTCAGCTGAACCCTGTGATCAGCAGAATAAACCTAGCAGTTTATACCTCTGCAGCTCATATGTGAAACTGACATTCACATTTCATTTACTCGCATGTAAAAACGAAAGATCATGACACCTGTAGTTCCTTCAGGGTATTTTTTTTTAGGTTTTTGTTTTTCTTATCCAAATCACATGGCATATATTTAAGTGAATCTTTTATTTACATTAATGTGTACCACCATTAACATTGATGTGTGTGATGTGTGTAAATGATGCAGTCCCCTTCACCTGCAGGAAAACCCATTCCGCAGCAGGATTGTAGAGTCTTTCTCAGAGGACGGGATGGGGAATCTCAGCTTCAATGAATTTGTGGACATGTTCTCAGTCCTCAGTGAAATGGCTCCAAGGGAACTCAAGGCCATATATGCCTTCAAAATATACGGTAATTTCTAAAATATCCATTATAGTTTTTTCAAATTTCTCAGAACCCGACAAAATGACATGGTTTGTTCATTTGCTATCAACTCCTGTTACCTACAGATTTCAATGTGGATAATTACCTGTGCAAAGAGGACCTAGAAAAGACTCTAAATAAGCTGACGAAGGAGGAGTTGACTCCTGAAGAGGTGGTGCTTGTGTGTGAGAAAGCCATTGAGGAGGCAGATTTAGACGGAGACAACAAACTCTCCTTTGCTGACTTTGAAAATATGATATCTAGGGCTCCGGACTTTTTAAGGTGATTAAATGTACCTCACTTAAGACAAATGTTTTGATATGATATTTTTAAGAAAAGCTTTTGTATCTATTATCTATCTCCATCTACACTTCATTCTATTTGGGGATCAGTGGCACTTTAAAATGGGCAATTCATACATCACCCCTTATGCTGCAGCCCTGTGAGTTGTGCCTCCCTGTTTACAAACAGTTTTCATTACCCAGATGGCTGGTAATCATTTTCATCAATTAACTGTCACTTTAACGGCATCAGTTTAATCCTGAGCCACCACTCAGCGTATTCATTTATATGGAAATGGCCTTACCACTGTCAATCTCCTCTGAAATACGCAACACCACTATTCCTGATTCCTGTATGTTTATACTCGCATAGACAGTAAGTCAGTATGTTTGCATGCACAGTGACTACTACTGATTCAATGTTGGTCCCTCACATTGTCTCTTTTTGTCACTCTAGTACCTTTCATATACGAATCTGAGAGGGCTCCTTGGAAAGTTTCCACAGTCTGCAGCGTGGTGAACCTCAGGACTCTACCTGCACCCTGTCCTGGCCACAGCACAGTGCCTGTCTCCCACTCCCATCGTCAAAAAAAGTTGTGCATTAGTCTTCTCTGGCCTCAGTGAAGTCTGCTTAGTTAGAAAGCTAAATACTCCATTTACTGAATTTTTCTTCACTGTAGATGAAGATGTATTTTCCTTTTACAACCTATAAAAGGGCTTGACCTTGATCGGTCTCTTGTTGGGAAAAATGGCTATTCTGTCCACATTTTAATGTTGAAAATGAGCAATGAAACAAATCTGTAATGAGCCAGATGGATTTCCGCTTATTAAGCATTTTATGCATTCTTTAATGTGCTTATCTACCTATATTGCACATGAGGTACCCCCAGTCAAGTCTTCCTATTATGTTACACATTTAGTATTTATAAGGCTAAGGACAAAGCTTGAAGTAAAAGAAAGCACAGCACTGGCATTAAGGGCATACAGATATTTTATAGGAGCTATGCAATATTTGTACATGCAGTGTATTGCTTTAAGTCATTTTAGGTTGTGTGTTTTGCTTGTGGTACTGGAACATGATGACAATCATATCTTAACTGTTATCCAGTTAAACGAAGGGTTCTGTCTTCTGAACTCATTTTGGTAGCTTCCATTTTCTGCCTCAGCCATTATCATGAGGTATTACATGCAGCCATCTTTTGGATACACACGTTACAGTTTTTTATGTGACTTCAGGTATTTGTCTTACTTTGAATAAATGTATTTTTCTGTGTGTTCTGAGTGAATTACTTTGTCTGAATTCATTTGAGAAAAAGCATGAAATAATACTTAAATATAGAAGCTCTCTGTTTGTTAACACCCTACTGCATTTCAAGTGTCTGGCCTGACCTACAACTTTAATGAGTACAGTAAAATCCCTTTCATATAACCAGTTCCCCTCAACCCACCCACCCATGATGATCAAGGGGTGTGCACAGTAAAGATCTGAAAATGACTGTGCCTCTGCATAGCCCATCATATGAGCTGTAATAACTTGTTAGGCAGGTTCAGCACTCACAATGATTACATCCTGCACACACAGTTAATCTCAACGGGAGAGCTGGAGGAAATGGCCATGGTCATGTTGGTTGATGATTAACGGGTCCTGGTTTCTGGGCTGCAGGGCACAAATTTGCATCAGGCACATATGGAGCGTACTGTGTGGTTTATGTACAGTTCTTGTTTCCAGCTCAGGTTGTACTAGTGAAGTCATACTGTTCAAGTGGATGTTGGGAAGCCACACATGCAGAACATTTTATCAGTCAAGATATTCAGGCCATACATGTGCTAAGAGTCACATCTGAGTCGTCTTTGCTGCCAAGTGAAATGTCTGCAAAATAAATATGACCTAGTTAATTGATGCTGAGTCTGACAAATACGCAACAGTTACAAAGTAGAAATTGGGACATTAGCTGCAGGCTTAAGCAAAATACCATAATTTGCCTAGACCATTTCTTCTCAAGTACAGTTTCTTTTCTGTTAGCTACTGGAAATAGCGAACGCTGCAACAAGTTTTATGTGATGGTTTAATTGTTCAAGCTGGATCTTGTGTGTCACAGCAGACAAAAACAAAACATGCATATGCAGATCAAAATCAAAAAATATGAGTGTATAAAATAGAGCCGCATTGGTAGATGGTATGATTGCTCTCAGGGACGCTGCCATCTATGAAAAATTAAAAGTTATTTTTACTTGACAGAGGAGGCTGTAGAAGTTTGTTAAGCAGTGTGCAGTCATCAGAGCAGCCAGTTAATTCTTCATCCCATTTTCTCCAGTTCCCTTTATGAGGGCAGTATCAAATATTCAGGGCAATCCAGTGCTGACTGGGTGACTTTGTTAATTACCGGTCTCACAGAGAACATCTGTTAATTATGATTCCTGCAGAGAAGCTTCTGGTGCAATGTGATACTGGGGGCTGTAAAGCACCCATTACTGTAAGCAACTGTTTCTGATGTTGAGAGTGGCCAAGGAGTGTGTGAAAGTCACGCTGATTTCACTCCATGGGACCTTGTCTGTTTTAATTTGATCTGATTTAAGATGGTGCCTTAAACTTGCTCAGCATAGCGGCAATGGGGCCTTACTAACTGCTCGCTGGCAGATTAAGAGATTATTATCCAAGTTGGTGTTGCTGTGTACTGTATCAGTAATTATTGCATGTTTACTATTTCTTGAAATTGACAAATTATTTAAAACAAGGTGGTGATCCTTTAACACTACCCACATTACCATGTACAGTTGCTAACACAGACAAACTGTTAAGTGTCTTATGTATTTGTAACCCCTCACTTGTGTATAAACTGATGATGAATGACAACATAATATAATACACTTCTCATCATAGCATTGAGGTATTTATGTATTTATTTTAAAATATTATATGGTATATATTATTATTATTATTATTATATAGAAATATATTATAAAAAGAATATATTTGAAAAAATACTTCTTAATGTTCCATGTTTTGAACACACACCTGTTAATATTTGTTCATGTAAAAGTAAATTTTTATAACACACTGTAAAGTTTGTTTATACGGTGTTATGAATCATTCATTAACTTAGTTATTTTCATATGCTGCTAACAAAGGCTAATTAGGGAGTGTTACCAATAAGAGATTTTTTTGGTGTACTGTATACTGTGTTTGTAATCTCTTGAGTTATTGTAATTCACTTTTGGCTATCCATACCACAGCATACAAAATGGTGCTGTTATATAATAGTGTATCTAGTACATTGTTGTAGTTTTGTGAGTGTTACTCACAGGTACAGAAACCCAATGATACACAATCAGGCACTTATGACATCTTATTTGTCTGTTAAGAAGTAACACACATTTCCTACTGTTTTCCAGTGACATGTTATCATCTGAATCTAAGTTGTGAAAGAGAAAATGACAGAAATGTCAAAATATTGTTGATCTTCCATTTGAATGTTTTGATATTTGAGTGGGTTCAAATTTGCATTTCATCACTTGCAGGGGAAATACCTTATTTCTTTACCTCTGCCACACAAGTTCTACACTGCACATACAATTATACTGCAGCTGTTCCTGTATTTTATTGCTTATAAAGATAACTATGAGCATGGAAAGCCTTTTAGTACACAGAAAATCGACGTATTACCTACACTGTCGTTTTAGTGACTACTGCTAAAACTATAATTATGTAGTAAAAGAGCAGCAGAAGATAGAAGATAATAAATGACATTTAAACGTCTTTGACCAACTTCCCCGTTGCTGCCATATACAAGGTTTTGAAATCAGTATGCAAATAAAGTTTCCTGTGAAAGAAGTGCAGTATTGATGGTAGCAGCTTGTAGTCAAAATAATTTTAAAGATCAGTAGTAAAGAAAATAATTTTCCTTTTTTAATTTCTCATTGATGGATTTGTGTTTAATGACATTATTAGTTTTGTAAAATGTCTGTATACAATTTATGTTGTATTTAGGACATTTGCGTACACGTGGAAAAGAAGTTGTGAATGCATCATAATTTTTTAAATAAATACATTAAAAATTAAAATAAAAAAATACAGAAGTCATTTGAATAGCTATGAGCATGTAAGCCCATGATGAATATATAAAAGAGAAGCTTTCACAGATTGTGCATCAGGCTGGACCACTGTAGTGTCAGAGAAAAATTAGTGATTATTTTCTTCTGTAGCAGGTAAGGTAACCTCTTCACCATTTCCTCTTGACTTCAGGGAACAGCCATTTCCATTTTTCATTCTGCAGGAGGTAGAAAAAAAAAAGGTTCAGCATTAAATAAATAGGACGAACATTAAATTCAACTTTTGGAGACTAAAATATTTCAATGAAAGCATTTTGACCACATTACTAACCTTTAACCCCCAGGATGAGTGGTTGTGTTTGGGTCCCATGTCCTCCAGACGGTTGGGTTTAAGTTTGGCTGTGTCCACAAGGCCAGGAATCAGCTCGTATGTATTTTCTTGGGGGAAGCGGGCAACGAGGGCTTCACTGGTGACCTCAGCATACAGGGACTGTGACTGCTCTGACGATGTTCTTGTCTCAAACGATGTAGTGTGTGGGCTATCAGGCCTGCCGGCTAGGTGATAGACAGCATTGTCACTCATGTATTCCAGGCTATGGGTGCTGCTCGGTCTGCTACACGAGTCTGTCTTCTCTGGTGGTGGGCTATAGCGAGTGGCTTGTCTGAAGGGCTTAGGGGAAAGTCTCGGAGGCGTGTTGGGGGGTGCACTCAGCCTGTACTGCTCTCTGTCAGAGCTGTTGTTGTTCAGAAGCGGTAGAGACCTGCTCTTGCTGTCCAGCAGGTCGAGCTCAGAGTAAACAGAGTCCGGTTCAGATGGAGGTCTACACCTGCTTATGTTCTGACTCTGGGTTGTGGATCTCTCAGCTCTCCCCGGATTATCTCCAGGTAAATGGTCCTGACAGATGTGGATCTCCCTGGGTGATTGCTTCCTGAGCTGAGCATACAAAACCCTGTCCTGATCGTTCAGGCCATCAAGGTGCCTGTTCCTCCGAGGTAAAGGTGGTACTTCCTGTTTTACAAAACAAGAAAGGTTCTTTAAGTCCGCTTGGAGATATTTAACACAGTAACAATTTCAGTGAAACATATTGGTTAGAATAAACTCCCCGTAATTTAGGGACTGCACTCGCCTCTAGTGTCCTGTTGTTCTTTCGTGGCCG
The DNA here is from genome assembly GCF_021292245.1 of Micropterus dolomieu. Classification (NCBI taxonomy): domain Eukaryota; kingdom Metazoa; phylum Chordata; class Actinopteri; order Centrarchiformes; family Centrarchidae; genus Micropterus; species Micropterus dolomieu. The sequence goes on along the minus strand of NC_060171.1, from coordinate 16,131,095 downwards.
TGTGGGAGGCTGCTCTTGAGCTGGGTTCATCTGTTGCTTTCGCGTGTTCTTCACAGCTCTGACAGTGCCCACAGGCTGTTCTTTAGGGTTCACCTGGATGATATCATAAAGTCCTTCATTCAGTGCCTGCAAGAACAAAATGCCAGTTAGACCTTCATTCTTGATCAATGTAACTTAAAGAAAGTGACTAAGGAGTTTTGTCTCACCTCAAAACACGAGGATGTCAGGTACTCTCCGAAGGGCTCGATGGGGCTTGTCTTGTAGTATTCTATGAGATCAGAGACTTTGTCATGTTGTTCAGTGTCGCCACAGACCACAAACTGCCCTGATTCGCTTTGGTTTATCACAAAATGTCGACACCGATCACTGCCTCTGCAACAGGAAAAAAAAAGTTTGTTAAAGCCATGGTTCTCCACAACACATTCTTGTTGGCCCCATGTTATCACTAGAGCAGTCTAGTTTTGTGTCCAAAAGTCAGACATTTCATTTAATTTAAAAAACACAAAATCACATGGGTTTCTTCGGCTGAAAAGTGTTAACAATTCTAAAGTGTGTTTGGTTAAAATTATCTGATGATGAAATAATATCTTTGGTTCAGACAAGATGAAAACAGTAAGATGTTTAATTCTGTATTACCAATGAAACATCTGATTTGTGACTTTTGGAGCATGGATATCCACTGATGTAATGTGTTTATGTATAATATACTTATACCAGAAATATAACTACAGCAGATTTGGGACACATTTCTCACATCATGGGCTTTTTACAATAGTGATTACCTAAATACTGTACTTTAAAATTTGTGCAATATTGATTTACATAGATCCACTATTTGCAATAACAAATGAATATTATAAGCAGTTAAACATTAAATACAGAGAGAAGATTTGGCACAAAGTAAAGTTTGTATTAAAACAACATGCTCAGTTTTTATAGTGGTTTCTGATTTTGCAACAGGTTGTTCAGAGTAAACCAATACTCACTTATAAGACAGAATGTATCCAATGGCCTTATCACTGAGACGGATCAGGAAACAGCCCAGCTCCTTATCTCTGAGTATTTCTTCAGCATCTCTGTAGATAAACCATGATGAACTTTACAACAGGAACCTCAAAACATTTTAGCACAAATGTTTTCCAAAAGCCCATTTGGCCTGTGTTTACAGGAACAGTAAGGAGCAATTTGAGCAAAGTGAGGCGGATCGCATAATTCACCTTGGAAATTACATCGCATCAAAGGAAAATCCATTTAGTTACGTGTGTTTTCCATAAACCTGTTATTTACTAATACACAAGTTCTGACAAAAATGTCCCATGTGCTCTTTATGTAGGTGTAGGTAGTTGAATATGCAATCTTCCAGACATGACAATGGTGCATTTTGGTTTCAGCACTGAACAGACTCTGCTTTGCTTAAATATTACTTCACCTGATGTACACTCTGACTTATACTTTAATACATTCTGACTTAAAATAAAAGAGCTTAAGTAATAAACCATATACATTTATTTGCTTGACAATAAAAAACTCTTTCTATGTTAAAAATGCTGCTGGTCATTTGTTACTAGTCTGTATTTTGAAATTCTATATAAAAAGAGGACATAGTGGCACTTCAGGGAATGGGATCTCTTTTGTCACAAACAAATGATATACAAATATTGAGCGTTAAAGTTCGGGAAAGTTATTTGATAGGAAACAAAAACTTTACTCATAGTCAACGTAAGATTTCTATTGTACATTTAATGAAATCAACGAATACTTACTTTCTCGTGATGAACCCCAAGAACCAAGTGGGGAAGAAGCCATTGCGGACGATGAGTGGCACTTGAGTGTCTATGAACCACTTTGAAGCCAGTTCCCTGAGTCTTCCTTCAGTCCCTTCAGCATGAGAATCCACTGATGGTTCCCTTTGCTCCATCCTCACCCGGTCCTAATCAAATCCACACAAACAGCTGATGAAGACAACCAGCATTCATTTCCCAACATATGCAGTGAGGCTGTATTTTAACTGTCTAATTTGCTTATTTTCCAGGAGGCGTCAACCAGAAACTAAAAGTAGCTCAGTGTTCTCACTGTAATAGTTTAATAGTGCTGCAGCAAGAAAAACCTGATCATTCATGTGTGTATGTCTTAACATATATTGTACAATGTGTCTTTACTGTTAAATCACAATATTTTAACTTGGTCCACAAAAACTATTCAGAATCCACTACGTCAAAAGTCCATTCACAGGCAAACTTTTATTTACATTGACCTCCTACTGCTATGTCACACTGATGTCAGGCATCAGTAAAAGACAAGTTCTGGTGAGAAAAAAAACAAAAACAACATAAAAACCGACCAGTTCTGGTGAGTGACCACACTAGTGATCCACCACAGTGCTTACCTTGAAGCAAAACGTCAGACAGGTCTTGAGGCAGGGTGATTTTGTATGTCTGTGATCCTTTGTCCTTGACCCTGAAAAGTGGCAGATCCTCTCAGATTTGGGTTTCTGTTGTCTGTACAGTACGCAGCAATTTCTTTCAATCCCTAAAAAAATAATCACAATGGACAATGAGACTTCATTCTCAGTTTAATGTAAAGCTCAAGTACTATTATTTTAAGGTGAGTTATTATTTAGGAGTACATACCTTTCCTTGAGATTGCCAGTGTGTGGTTTGAACCGGGTGTCATTGCAGCAAACATTGAAATACTTCTCTCAACTTCTGAACAGTCTGTATCCTACAAGCAAAGGTTTTCTGAAGGAGTATGACTGTACATGGGAGATATAGACAGATGACATTTACAATTACACATTTTTTTCCACCTGCTTGGAAAGCAGTGCCGCTCGGCAACGGCATGGAGAGTTCAGACAGCTCATTTGCATAACAGAGACGCCTAAGGGCTGCTGAACAACGCACGAGCTTCCTGAAGAGAAACGGAAAGTAGGCTGTACAGAAAGTGTGGTTTGTGTGCACATGAGCGCGTTGGTTTGCAAGAGATGTTTTACCCACAGAGTGATTACTGTAGTAATGGGAGATAAGTTGCGTCAGCAGTTGATCTTCTGTGTTTTCTCACCTGGGTTTGCAATAAATGCAGATCATAACTGATGAGGCGGTACCAAGTGAAGTGAATGAAATGGAAATATTTGTGAAGATTCACTATGTACGCAGAGATTTAAGACGTCATAAACAAAACTCTAATAAGAGGAGATAATTCCTAGCCTTGTCTTGAGGGTTGGCAAAAATAATGGCTAAGTCATTCCCCCCATGCCTGAGACTGTTGTCATGAATCACCTCCAATGGTTTCTGCTCAGTGGTGAGCAGTAGGAAGTCCCTGTGGGGGAGAGACAGTAACCAGAAAGAGTCTGTGTCATACTGAGCGGGATGAGACTGGATTTCAGCATTCCCCAATGCTAACATTGCTCCCACTTTGATCTCAGTAGATACTGCTACTTTTCCCTATACACAGCTGATCAAACCTGTGTCTCAAAGTGTAATCACTGTTGTTCTGTGTGGTTTGTTTTCTTACAACTCTCATATAATAGAAATTATAGGCTTATTATCCATCGACACAGCTAGTATTTACCAAATAAATGCACTCTTATGCTCCATGTACATTGTGACTAAGTATTGCTACAGTACCATGAGCTAGAATTTCAACATCATCTCAACAGTATCTGGTTTAAATGCCTTTGTGAGTCATTGCTCCTCTGGGGGTGTGGAGAAGTTTGGGGTCAAATATTATCACTGGTTCTGTTTGTAAAGAATGCATTCAGCAATGAACTATTAACAGTGTGCGAACAACACAAAAATTTATTTTATCTAAAGCAGCTTTGAGGTAAACGGGTATCTAAATGGAAGCAGAGTTATCAGACGGTTACCAGACAAAAGGCTCTTTAAGATCTTATTTTCAGTCTTCTGGCGACATACCTATGAGGGGGATGTGGGTCTTTAAAAGGTCACAAGTCAGTTGACGCCTGTAAAATGTCATTAGAACAAAAGAACTGCGCTTATGATTACTCCTTCCTTTAAACCTGAGGGTGAAAGAAGCGTCCTCAACCGAATTTTCCCAAAAATAAGCCAAAGTTCAATCTGACCGACATTATTATGAGATTTATCTATCAAAATAAGTTACACAGTTATCACAGACAGGTTTGGAGTTTCACTGTATTGCATTTTTTTAAGAGCTCCAATATTATTTTTAAGAAGACTTCAAATGGGAAAAATAACAAGTGTATTTCCAAGCACAAGACCAGTCATCTGCTGTTTATGTTCCATGACCCTAAGCTCCAGTTGGAAATATTGCAACAGGCTAAACCCCGGTTTGTTATAGACCTGAGTTTTACTGTCAGAGTCACACTGTGAATAACCTCTAGTCAAATACATGTGAACATGTGATAGTCAAATACATGTGAACATGTGATAAAACTGCTATGGACTAGAATGATTAATTAATCAATATACTGTAGCTCCTACAAAGATTAGCAACTAAATTAATTTTCTGAAGTGCGGTACTGTAATAAAATGTTTTACGTATTTATCTTGTATTTGTGGATGTCCATGTTTTAATTTCCTACTTCATTATTTTTCATGTAAATGTTGTAGTTTTTGTTTGCTTGTTTTTCTTTTCATTCTCAACTTTATCTGATATATTGTCAGTACACTAAAGACAGGAAACATGGGGAGAGCAAGAAGGCTATGGCATGCAACAAAGGTCCCCAATCAAAATCAAACCAGGCCTACTGTGGTTATGCATCTTAACCACTAGGCCACCAGAAAGCCCAATACTGTAGTTTACTTTTCACTTTACTGCATTTATGTGTGGTTGTATAGTTACTTTAAAGATTAGGATTTTACATTCGACATGAGGTGAGACTGAGAAAGTATTGCTGTTGTGAGTTTAATGATGTTGTATCTCCAAAATTAAAACTTTTCAAGAAATCTGTAGGTACAACAGCCCTGTTTCAGCAAAGCCAATGTAATCCCTCAACTGACCTGAAAGCATGAAAATCTCCAAAGTTACTGGTGTGATAGATTACAAGTTAGTTGGTTTTGGTCATTTTAATTAATTGCAACTTGCACCAATACAAAATCATTTAAAGTGGGTCCTGCATAATTATCTCATCTCGTGGCCCGAGTTCGAGTCGATTTTAATTTTTTCCGTTTTAATAGGCTGTGGTCACATGGAGCTTTTAAAATGTTGTTTTTAGCTTCCACAAAGTAACTGACACAGAGAAACCTGGGGTCAAGTTCTGTTATTCCAGCAAAGAAACACTGGTTGGCAGTGGTGGAATGTAAGAATGCAGCCTACATTTCTTCAAGTAGCCCACTGCACTTAAGTACAATTTTGAGGTATTTGAATTGTTCTACTTTATACTTCTACTCCACTGTATTTAAGAATCAAATGTTGTTCTTTTTATTATTTATTTTATAGTTAGTTCAGAGTTCTAGTTACTTATCAGATTATGAGTTTACACACAAAATGACCAGTTTATAAAATGTGAAACTAACCAATAGTATGTCAGTCAGTTAAAAGTAGCTACAACAGGACACAACATCAAAGTTAACAGTATAGGTTAATCCAAATATTTTAATATTATAACATGGACACTTTAAGTAAGGTTTGCTGATAATAGTTCAGTATTTTTACTATTTGTAAGTTTTTACTGTTTGTATTTGTATAGTGTGGTAGTGCTACTTTTTACCTTAGGCTACTATTTCTTTTGGGTTTCTGGGTGTATGTTGAAGCTGCCGAGTAGATCTGCATATTTCCTTGGGACCATCTAACCCAGCCATGTTCACCTGAGTATTTTAGGTATTTGTATTTTTTTTAATATCTCCAATTCGGGGGAATTTTTATTATTTTATTATCTCCGATTATGGGGATTTGAATTAGGCTCATCAATTTTATATGTCTTTAATCAAAACAGGTGCTATTCTTCTCTCTGTCCTTTTACTTCTACTTGTACCCAGATTTCTCTCTCGCCACCATTTGTAGTGGCTGGAGTTTCTGAGGTTGCACATCTGGTCAAACACCACCACCCAGTGGGGGTGCTGCCTCACAAACATCTACGCACGCGTCGTCCACCACGTCACTCTTGAAACAAACTACATCTCCCATGCTCACCTCTCCAAGAGGCAGGCAGTCATGCGGGTGGAAACAGGAGTGGGCATCCGCTGCGCCGCACGAAGAAGAAACTTAGAGGAAAGATGCACGAAGTGGAGGATGGCAGCGAAGCAAACTCCTGCACAGCTTCCCGCATTTTGGCCTTCAAGTCTGTGGATGTGGCCGATGTCGAGGCCGCGAAGGAGCAGGCCTCCAAGCTGTGCGGGTACTTGAACAAACTGTCCGGCAAGGGGCCTCTCAGGGGGTACAAGCCGAGGTGGTTCGTGTATGATCCAAGGAAATGTTATTTGTATTACTTTAAGACTCCCCAAGATGCATTGCCACTCGGGCACATCGAAATAGGCGATGCGTGCTTCAACTACGATGCGGAGGGGGAAGAGGGTCAGTTTGAGATCCGCACGGATGGGAAGGAGTTTCTCCTCAAGGTAGGAACTTTTCAGCATGTAAAGCACCATGTTTTGCTGTCAATTGCCACTTCTTTTGTCATTGTGGAAAGGCAGACACACCCATTCTAACTCGAGAGATTCATTCTCAACTTGGCTGTCAGTCCGGTGTGCAAATATTTCTGCTGACAGGGTTAAACGATTTGACAACTTTTAAGAAAGGCTGGCTGTTAATATAAAATAAATCAATTCTACACGTGGATCATGTTTGCCAGACAGGAGCTTCATCAGCACATTATTCAGCTGATTGCCTCAAACACACTGTTGGACTAATGTTTACATGCAGAGATAAGTTTAGGCTTAACTTACATGCACATGAGCTCATCCGCCCTCATGACATGATTTACAAATGGTTACAGCATCTCATGTGATGTTGCTCTTGGTCTTCTTTACTGTCATGTGACTGTGACCGGTTTGGTGCCAAGACAGGTGCCTCTGGTTTTAATCAGCCTGGCTGCCTGCTAAAGTCTGCTTTGTTTTCAGCAGATGGTGTGAATAGTTAAAAACCAAACCGCTTGCACTGCCAGCTCTAGGCTGGAACTGAGACTGAAACCAGGGTCTGTGCTCATTCACATGACAGATCTGAATAGTAACCGGCTATATATAAAGTGCTCTTAGACTGTTTCATATGTGTAATTTATTTCCACAGCTGTTGTCATTTTCCCAGCCAGGGTGTCAGTCCATTAATATTGGTGTTTGACTTGTCTTTTAACCGTTTGATCTCCAAAACCTGTTTGACTCATGTCACTTGCAAGTAACCCTTGTGTATGTGTGTATTTGCATCTCCAGGCCCCAAGCAAGCAGGTGATGCATTACTGGCTCCAGCAGTTACAGCAGAAACGTTGGGAGTACAGCAACACACGAGGCTCTGGTCAGAGAGACAGCTGGAGCTCCCCAACCCTGGCCTACCCTCCCACCGGCCTCGTAGGCAAAGACAATGGTAGGCAGGTACACACGTGTACATGTACAGGGTGGACACTTATTTTCACTGCTCTGTTTCATCATCAGTCACTTTGTTGCCAGGTCCCCAAGTTTCCTACAGAAAGAGCATGTGGGCAGGGCTGTGTCAAGCATTGATTAAATGAGAAATCAACAGAGGGCAAATGAAAGGAGTTCTGCTTTATCTGGGGTGTGTTTTATTTTAATGCACTCAAAGAAATAAAACTCCTGTTGTGTGTACGTTGCACTGTTTTCAAGTATACTCACAAATATCAGCCACTGTAACACAACAGAATAAAATGCAGCTCAGCAGCATTTGCAATGCAAACAACACGAGGTTGTTGTTTATATTGTAAATGCTGTGTATATCTATGTCCTCTAAAAGGCTGTGTACAGTTATATGACATTACTTCAGCTTATTTTGATTGTTCTAGCTCAGTGAAATGAACTGTGATGGCCACTTCCTTTTCCTGCCATCGCACATGACTAATGTTTTACTTTTACAAAATCCTCTTGGTGTGTGTCTGTCTCCAAATGGCACAAGTACCCATGTTAACACCAATATCACTTTAGAGGTATGTAGTCAAATATGTTGAAATGCTAACTATCCAGCTATCGTGAGCTAATGCGTTGCTAATGCAACATTCTAATTGTGAATGATTGTGAGCCTAACTGCTGTCTTTTACTCCTGTGGACTTCCTGTAAATGTTGTAAATGTACTTTTATGAATCCAGTGTCTCCACTAACATTTGGTCAACTCTTGTTGTTTATGAAACCTCGTAGTTTTTCTGAATTGTAATTGACTAAACTTTACTTGACAGTATTACCATGGCCCAAGACTGTCTTGTAATAGCTACTGACTACAAAGGTTTAAGCACACTCAAACAAACCACGATGTAACATGTGTAACCGTTATTCTGCCATTGACTAATCTGCTCTTTTTATTAAATCTGGCACGGGTTTAGAGAGGATTTTTTTCCACTTGTCTCAATATGTCAGTTCAAAAAGATTTATCAGAGTACAATGAGTCGGATCATTGTCATCCTTGAATTGCAATGTAACACCAACAACTTTGTGGTTGCAATTTGCTTTCTTCATGGGTGTGACAGCATAATTGTGGAGCTGTTTGACCCTTTATACAATGTTCCCACATATAATTTCATACATAGATGAAAAGTTATATTTAGCCTGCCGGGCTCCAAATGCTGCGTACTGAATTTCCTGATGGATAGAGAGCTGCTTAGGAAACCACAAACACGCACCCTACTGTAAATTGCATTCTGGGTAACAAAATATTGCTTAACTCTGGAATCCACTCAGGGTCATTACAGTGCTATTTCCTCAACAAACAATTGATATAGCCGAGGTCCTGTGGTGATATCAGTAATGTGATATTATTATTATTGTGTTATTCTAATGCACTCTGTGTTTTATTTCAGACACGTTTGTCTTTGAGAAGCTAAGTGACAGCATGGAGAAGGTCCGCAGCGACTTTGCCATGGAGACAGAAACAGATGGCGGGGGAATGGTGGGGATTCAGTCAGCCAGAGGGCCTGCTGCTGCGTCCACAAACCCCCTCAACTTCTCACTCAGAACCTTTGGTACAGAACTCAGGTAACGCTTAACAAAAGGTTTTTGCGGTCTAGTAGGATGATACAGTGCCCAATGTTTTTAAAAAGAAAGGGCAATCTGTTTTTTTCGAGTCCCTGTTTAACAGGCACAACTCGTTTGTCTGCTCTGTGCCCCAATAGAGCCGTATTGAGGAAAGAAACTACCCTCTTCCTGAGGTTGACCGCAGTTGAGGAAATGGTTGCATCCATAGTTCACTAGTTGCTCTAGTATGCAGCCATCAAAAGCTCCCCTTCTGGGCCATACAACACATCTATTCAAATGATGCCCACAATGAAATGTTGAAAATGTGGTTTGGAATTTGCTTTGTGATGGATAGAGAGATCCCTTTATAAAGGTGCACAAGAATGGTATGCGATATGGGCCGAAAATATACTATCTTGATATTTGAGGGTATTTCTGTGATAATTATACTCTTGACCATATGAAAAAGTATTAAACTATATTTGCTTTAGAACTCTCAGTAGCTCTTGAGATCTCCTCACAGGCTTTTTGGCTCTCCTCGTACTCAGCCGGGTGCTTCTACTTGAGGTGGTGAAATAAGTTTGCGCCATTGCCCACTTTGTTGTTACAGCCTTCTTTCACTTACATATTACAACATATTACTGTGGTTTGTTGTACATCTGATCTTTTGTAACCAAACCACTTCCACACTACTGAAGTCGCTCCTGTTTTGGGAACTAACTCCACTGTGGAGCAGTGCTTTCAGCCATGCTTGTTGTTGCTGTGCATAACCATATAAATATATGAACCTTTATGATGATTTAGCTTCTTATATTTTAGAATGCAAAGTATGTTTCCAGGGATCAAACCCACACAGCTGCTAGCCTAGTTATTTTGCTAATATTTTTGTCTCTTTGATTCTTACTCACTGAACTAGTGGCCAGTTGAACAACTTAATATCTTTTTTATAAAAAAAGACATTTTATAAATGTCTTTTTAAAAATATTTTCCTATGTTGCTTTTATGTAAAGCACTTTGAATCGCCTTGTTGTTGAAATATAATATACAAATGAACTGGCCTTGCATTGCCTAAACTGTAACTAACTGTATTGTATCTAAATCTGTAAGTTTACAGCTGAAGCCGAATGTTAACACCAGAAATGTGATGTTGCTGTTGGGCCTGCTGTAGACAGCTTCATTGATTTTAAAATTGTAGCGTGTCTGTTCTTAGGATGTGAAAAATGTGACATACGTCCAGTGTGGATGAGGTTAACTTCATTCTGCTGCACACAAATAGAAATGCGTTTGCAGTGAACTCAAATTCAGAAGTGTGAAAAACACAAGTTAGGTTTATGGTTAGAATTAAGAATGCCCTGATATTTAGGGTTTCATACATTTACTGGTATTCATTTGTTATTTTTTTTAAATTATTATTTTATTTTGCAAAGACACTTTATTTGGAAGTTATGCTCTCTCATCAAGAGTAACCTGGTCATATCAAGTTAGATTGTAGCTGTATTGTTTATTGCTTTTTTACTTGTACAGAGCTGGAGTTCTGTTGCCCATAGCCTGTAGGGAAAAGTGTAAAACCTTAACGAAGGCTGTTGGTGCTAATGTTATTTACAAAGTGTCAGAGCATCAGGTTTCCCTGCAGTTTGTCCTTGATCCCTGTGGATTTGAAAATCCTTTACATAGTAGCAGTCAGTTAGTATCCAGCGTAACACTGAAGCACCATTGTCTTGGTCTTACTCACTCTCTTGTCTGGTTTCTGTTCTGTCAGGAACTCCATGTCTTATCTGCGGCCGGGGAGAGGAGGTGAGAGCAGACGCAGTGTGTTTTACACAAACAACAACAGCAGTGCAGAGGAGTGGGAGCTTGTGGATGCTCCACCCAAGGACTTCCCTGAACAGAAACATCCAGACACACACAGACGTACGTCCCCTCCCTGCTGCCTTATTCACCTTCGGGCCGCGGTTTAATACTCAAACTCAGCTTACCTTGGTTATTTAGTCTTTGCCCAGTATGATGAAAAATGGACAAACAGTGCATTTTTCCAGAACATTTCTGCCTGCTCCAGCCCCCTTAGTCATTGTTATCACTTATTTTCAGTTTATTACTTTCACGTACAAGGCAGTAAAAATAAACCGCAAAGAGTAATCAGGGCTCTACAGTGCAGCTATTTCACTTGTCCCTAAAAATAGATACGTGTAATGGGAAAAATGATTTACAAGCACGATGTGCAAGTAAAGACTATAACCTAACAGTTGGTTATGGTTATGATTATTGATGAGTTAGCACTTAGCTTTAACAAATTAGAGACCAATATAGGCGTTTTTCTTGCACAAGGATTTAATGAATGAAAATATCTCTCAAAAATGAAACTGCTCTAACTGGAATTCATATTAAACTAGTGGTAATCTATAAAGTGTACTATGTGAAATTATATTGAATATATTAACATTCTACTAAAAATATACAATTAAATGAACATTATGTTTTTTATTTAATGTTACAATAACACATAATATCATTTATACTAGTTACTCCTCCAGGTTGTGGATAGTGTCTCTGCAGTGGACAGATGTAGATTTAGCTAGAGCCAGGATGCCACTGTGCCAATAGGTGCTCCTTCTAGCCGCAGCCTCCTGAGAGCAACATGCTCCCCTTGTTCAGTTTTACATCTGTTTTACTAAAGTTATTGTTAAATATTGTCCAGTAATCTTGTGCCGTGAGTTTTGTGGGTGCTGCTGGTGTATTGTGTATCTGTCCCTTGTTCAAAAAAGTCCCACATTCCACAAGCACCAATCAAAGTAGAGTTTTCTGTGATTATAGTGTTTTACTCCTTAGGAAAAAGGTTAGCATAGAGCCCTGTTAATGCAGTTCTCTTCTCTCAGATTCCTTTGGGTCAGCGTTTACTTTCGACTTCGTGCGCAACTCATCACGGCCAAAGAAGCCATTGCTTCGAGACATGATGGGCTCTGGGAGGTCTGGGCGCAATGCTGAGACACGCAGTACCGAGAGTGCTCCAGTGGAATGTAACGACAGCAAACCTTTGGAGATGCAGCTTCGCCTCCAGAGCCAACAGGAGGAGTTGAGCCGCATGCAGCAGGAACAGGCTAAACTCAGAGAAGAGCTGTCGAGTCAGAAGGTACATTTATTATTATTTCACCCAATGTCATAGCATTTAAAAAAAAAAAAATAAAAAAAATGCTATACCGGTATGTGGATCATATGAAAACATAACAAGAATGGTAGAGAGCTGTGTCACGTAGTAGAGGGAAATGGTTACAATTACTTTGATTTTGTATAAAATGTTATCACTAATGACATTCCCAATGGCCTCAACTGTACTTTGTGTTCAGTTCTAATAACAACTGTTAGCATGCTAACGCGCAAAACTAAGAAGGTGAACATGATAAACATCATACTTTCTTAACATCAGCATGTTAGCATTTAGCCGAAAGCTGTGCCTACAGCCTCACAGAGCTGCTAGCAGTGCCGTAGACTCTTTGTCAGTTCATAAATTGAATTGTTATAACTTGGTATTGTTATTATGGGTGAATATTATGCCATTTGTATTGTTTCTTTAACAAGGATTTTGATACTTTATACCCTCTCCCTGGCATTGTTCAGTGTGGATTTATCTAGATTACCACATATGGAAATAATTTTTCTATCCTGCTTGGCTTTCTATTATGCTATTTGCCACCATGGCTAAAGTTTAATGTTCACTTGACAAAGAGATACTTTTTACCTTTTTGGTGCCTTAAAGCTCTTTTACAGTCATTTTAATATCTCCAAGTGAATGTAGCATAGATAATTTTCATAGTTAACTGAAAAGCACCAAGATTGCCTTCATAATGTGGTAATTATCCACATGAGTGGAAATGCCAGGCTGAGTGGAGTGCATTTACTATCATGTCATTTTCATTAATTCAGCGCAAACCTGAGGTCGTGGTGTCTGACTGAGTGGTTTGGTGGAATCCTGGTGCTCTCACTAATACAGGAAGACAAGCAAATGATTAGTCATGCTTAAGCAAGAAACAAGGAAACAGCAGTTCTCTTAACAACAATTGCAGCTGTGTCCTTCCCATTACTCTCTGTTCTTCTTTTAGTGTTTTGGGACCAGCTGATTGGTCACAATGGCTGCCATGCTAGCCAAATGAAAATATAATGTATGTGTGTATGCTTCCCCTGTGAAGCGGTTTACTTCCAGCTCAAACTGAGTAACTCTGAGTAACTGAGTCAGCTGGCTGTGTCTGTGTAACTGTTGTTGGAAATATTCTGTCACTCCTGGCACTGTTCAGGTCAAGTGGACCGAAGCTGACATTGTATTTATTAGTGGTGATTTATGTCCTCAAGGTAATGTTGGGGCTAGACTGAATGTGTTGTCACATTTTCCCACATGCTATCCCTTGTGTTGTCCCCTGTGTGTTTAAATATTACATTGCATGCAAAACGGCAATGTTTCTTGAAAGAAACAATGTAGGGGATACTTGTTTAAACCTTAGATGTCTCTGTGGACAGTTTTAAGCTACCTTTTTGTTAGAAAACAGTTGCCAATGAAAAGTTTAAGTTTAATTGGTAAATGGTAAACTTTTGTTATTTAATTTTGTGCTTTGTAATGACACAAAATTGGTTATCTGGTCACAGTGGTGGCTGTGATACATGTTGCTGCTTAGGTCAGTGTGACTGTGGTCTCTGTCAAACAGTGTGAACTAGCAGGGTTTCTCCTCTGAAATGATTTGGCCGAGGTGGTAAGCCACCCAAATGCATGAAGTTTAGGTTGTGCGTAATGGCCTAAACAGTGTGAAATGGTACCTATGTGCTTTTCCATGTGTGTTCAAGTGTAATGTTAAAGGGAATAATGTCATGAATGTTTTTACTTCATTTGTCTCCTTCCAAGGTGGTCCACCTCTGACTATTATCCAGTATCCAGTCAGAAGTGTCTGCTAGAAGGGCAAATATAAAAAAAAATTGTCCTATAATTTTTGAGATTTATTTCCTTATAAGTGGTTTTTGTAGTCTGTTGGAAAGGAAGTAATGTAACGGGCTGTGATTCTGTCTCAACACTTTCTTCTCACATATAGTAAAAGTACGTAATAGTAGTAGTAATACGCGACTAGTCTATTATTACTGTTAGTTGTAGAAGATAAAATCATATTGTATGACTTTACAGGTTAGTACAGAATTTGATTGAGGTAGTGTAACTTGTGGAAGAAATGAACAATTAATTGAATATATCAATGTTTTCTTTGAAGCAGATGAGTACAGACCCTGCGAGACGATGTGTTAATAACCTCTTTACTCAACCAGGAGCTGGTGAGACTTTTGCAGCAGACTCTGAGAACCTCCCAGTGCGATAGACTGCCAGTGTGCCGTCAAGCCGCGGCTCCAGATTCATCTGCAGCTTCAGATCAGACTGAAGGTTCAGCAGTAACCCAGGGAGAGACAGCCCAGCTAGAGGCCCTGCTTCGGGAAAGAGATGGACAGATCCAGTCCTTGTGCGGCCACATGGAGCGTCTCGCCTTGGAGAAAGAGAGCCTGCAACAAGAGCTGAAGGGCCTGAAAATAAAGGTGGGGGAGATAAATGACCAGCTGGGGATGCTGATGGAGACCATCCAGGCCAAGGATGAAGTCATAATCAAGCTGTCACAGCAGAGTTCGGAGCAGAGCGGCAATTCAAGTGATGCCGGTTCACCACCTCTCAACAAAGATCAGCAGGAACTGGACATCCTCAAGGTACAGAATTAAAAAGCTGTATCACTTGGGAGAACTGGAAGAGCTTATTCTATTTGAATTTGTACAGATTAACTGAAAAGATGTTTTTCCATTTTCAGGACAGTCTTCAAGGATACAAATCCCAGAATAAGTTCCTGAACAAAGAGATCCTGGAGCTGACGGTATTACGCAGAAACGCAGAAAATAGAGAAAAGGCTTTAGAAGCAAAGGTACTCTCTTTTGTTAGCCGGTTAATGTCTGTTACTCTGTAAATAGAAACAGGATGTCTGAGTAGCTTTTTGGGGAAGTCCAGTATGTATGAATGAATGAATGAATAACAAACTGTAATCTTGTTTTTGTAAATTACGATTATAATGTTTATGTTTCTCTGTTATCTTTGCTGCAGTACACAGCTCTGGAGGCCAAGTTGTGTCAGGTGGAGAGTAAGTATCTGGTACTGCTTCAAGAAGTGAAAACCCCGGTGTGTTCATCAGAGCAGAGCCCAGCCCGCGAGGTCATTTCCAGGTTATTGGAGGATGCACTGCAGGCAGAGAGCCCTGACCAGCAGGGGCACCCCATCTTTAAACCAAATAGTGTCAGGTATGGACTGTGCCAAAAAGCCTTAATGAATAGATTTTGATGATTAAAGTTTTTTGTTCAACATGAAATGTTTGTAAAATTTTTCTACAATTTATTTAAACTCATTTATTTAAATGTTCTTGTGTTGCAAAAGCAACTATTATACAGAATTTTAATATTTATACACATTTTGCTCAATATCAAAGGGCTGAAGTTCTATGTAAATTTAGCATTTTTCTAAATTCTACAACAGATCAAGAAAAAATCCATTGTAGGAGAGAAAGAGATGCTGGTGTTGCCTCAACAGCCTTAATAGACCCAAATGCAATACAGTCACCAAGCCTGTTTTACTTTGATTAACAGCTGTTCACAATCTCTCTTGACTGGATAAACAAGCTCTACTAATTTGTTTTTCGGTTGCTCTGACTTCTGTGCAAGCTCAGGCCTGTCCTCTGGGGCTTGTGTAGAAATTCAGGCTAAGGATTGCCTAAGTGATGTAGAACTGAAAGCAGGTTGTGCAAATCTGGGAACCCCTAAAAATGCTAATTACATCTGGAATTTAATTGAACATCACTGATTGAAAATTGTTCAACATTTTTTCTCTCCCATGATTTTAATATTAGTGAGTATGACGTGTTTGGCTTCAAGACGGTCCCTGAGGAGGAGGAAGAGGAGGAGAAGCTGGTTGCCAAGGTGAGAGCTCTGGAGCTGAAGTCCCTATCCATGACAGATCAGGAGGTGTCCGTCGGTGTTAAGTGGGAGAACTATCTGGCCAGCACCATGAACAGAGACCTGGTGCGCTCCCCTGAGCTCAAAGCCCTGATTCGCAGTGGTGTGCCCCATGAGCACCGGTCAAAGGTGTGGCGCTGGTGTGTCTCCTTCCATGTCAAGAAGTTTCGGGACCACTTGCCGCCCGACTATTATGAGACCTTACTAAATGTGGCCCGGGAGAAGCCCAACCCAGCCTCGAAGCAGATCGAGCTGGACTTGCTGCGTACTTTGCCCAACAACAAACACTATGCTTCCCCAAGTGCAGGTGGCATCCAGAAACTCAGGAACGTTCTGGTGGCTTTCTCCTGGAGGAATCCAGATATCGGCTACTGCCAAGGGCTGAACAGGTACACGATGGGTTCTGGTTTCTCTTCTCTCCTTTTGTGTCTTGGAAACATTAATTCTTATTGCATGTAATTTCTTCAGGCTGGCAGCTATTGCCTTGCTCTATCTGGACGAAGAGGATGCCTTCTGGACCCTTATAGCCATTGTGGAGGTCTTCATGCCAAGAGACTATTACACCAAGACTCTGCTTGGCTCACAGGTAAACAGGCTCAAATGGTATGTTCTAGCAGCAGATGGCATGAGGACAAGTTATTTCCTCCTTATTGGAGTTTACAGATTTCTGTGGTGTCATATTCTTGTGACTGAGGCTGCTGCTGATGACTGATCATAGAAAGAATGTAGCTCAGTAGTCTCTGTTTGCTCTTCTTTCCATCCGCCAGATTTGGTCCCATGTTTTTCTCACGCTGTAAAAACTAAAGGTCTCTGTTTAAAAATCTAAATATATGTTGGTTGTGTCTGTGCAGGTTGACCAGCGTGTGTTCAAGGACCTGATGAGTGAGAAGCTGCCCCGGCTTCATGCCCACTTTGAGCAGTACAAGGTAGACTTCTCCCTCATCACCTTTAACTGGTTCCTGGTGGTGTTTGTGGACAGTGTGATGAGCGACATCCTCTTCAAGATCTGGGATGCCTTTCTGTATGAAGGTCCCAAGGTAAGAGGCAGAGGAGAAAGTAAAATCATGGTCCTCTAATGCCACACAGCCAGATGTCTGGACATGCTAAGAGTTCTGAAGGAGTCTAGAAAATGAGATAAGGAAACCGTATCTTAAAATAAACCTTATAAATTGTAATGTAGACATTCAGTGGCTTTTTGCATTCCTCTATCGATGTTTTCTGTAAAGAAGTACCCACGGGTGCTGGCTTATTGGTCAACCCACTATGTCTCCAGCCTTATAACAAGCATTTGTGTTTGAGGTTCTCCAGACTTCGGTTAGCCTGACAAGTTGGAGTTATGGCTATGCAAAGTTAAAGCTCCACTATTTATTATGTTTGTGTATGTATGTATTGTCTATGTGTCGGGGGAAGTGGGCACTCATAGTGATTATATTATCACCCAACTCTTTACTTTTTTTAACCTATTAAACCTTATTGATTTGGTTTTACAGCCCAGAAAGCTTACAAAATGACTTGTATTTACCTGGTGGACGCAAGCAGGACTCCAAATGAATGCTTATGTTGAATGATGTGCCTGCCGGATGTGTAAATAGCTAATTGTTTGCTAAAATGTTAGCCAAATCAACAATGTGTTGTTTAGCCTGTAGGGTAACTCTGCCCTTAAGTTGTACAAAAAAAATCAATTCATGCAGCACAACCCTGCAGTAACTGAAGTTTGGCCATTTGGGGGCAGTGGAAACAAGCGATTTATTTGGATTCATGTTTTTTTTGGTGTCCACTCTCTCCTGAGGGAAACATCTGCCTTTTTAGCTTCTAAATGCTCCACTATGTTCACCAGCTTATTGCTAATTTTCTCTGTCAGCCGGTTTGTTGGACAGATTGTGTACAGTGAGTTTTAACAGCTTTTTTGTGGAAAAGAGCTACCTGTTGTGGCTGAGAATAACCAAATCAGAGCGGTGACATCGAACCCCAACAGTGAAGTTGTGGACCGTAAAAACCAAAACACTGGGTTAAAAAATGCTTGTAGAGCTGGGGGGAAAATTTCAGAGTTGGGTGATAAATGAAAGGATTGAATATAGCTACTTTAAGATCTATGGTGGGAATTACAATTATATAAACTGCAGTATCAGCTGTTAACTCGGTAAATAAATGGCTTTTGCCTCATACCAAGACATAAGTACTATACTGTGCTGCATGTTGAGAGGAATATAGTTGACACATTCCTCTGAAAATAATAAATACTTTCTTTAGTCTTCTATAGAGGTGTTGCGTGTCAGACATGTTATGGTGTATAGTCACACAGGGCAAGTCACGAGTTCACAACTTTTTCTCTACAGATCATATTTCGCTTCGCCCTTGCACTCTTCAAATACAAAGAGGAGGAGTTTTTGAAGTTGCAGGATTCCACAACCATCTTTAAATATCTTAGATACTTCACACGCACAATCCTGGATTCAAGGTACACTAGCTGCAATATGTTTTCATGTTTGAAGTGATGTGAAGAAACTTGGACAGTGTATCTGCAGTAATATGATGCACCAATTAACCTTAGAATAGATGATCATACCTCCATGCTGTGTGGCTGGTGTACAATAACCAAGTCTTCTACGGTCTGAGTTTTGCATCTGATAATGTTGCAACAAGCATTAAAGTTAATCAGTAATGATCAGTCTTTGAAAGTAAACAAGAGAGGAAGTGAGAACATTTACAGGTCATTCTCCTTGTGATAAGAGCCCGCTCACAACAGTAGGGCAGGATCAGGTTCATTACCTGATCAAAATAGTCATAAATTGCAAAAATTAACTTAAAACAATATTCAAAACAAGGACAACAGAATGTCAAATACAGTATTCAGTACGTGTGAACAGAACAGAGCATGCACAACATTAGACAACCATTCCACTCTTTTTCCGTCTCTTTCTTTCCAGGAAGCTGATGAACATTGCTTTTGTGGACATGAACCCATTTCCCATGCGTCAAATCCAGAACCGCCGCTCCTTCCACCTGGAGAAAGTCCGTCTAGAGCTGACCGAGCTGGAGGCGATCAGACAGACCTTCCTCAGGGAAAGAGAGACAAGTCAGGACAGACGGAGCTTTGCCAGCGATGATGAGGAGGATAACTGACCTTAAGCTTGTCACATTTGCCGGCCTTATGGCTGAACTGTGAAGACAAAGAGAACATCTCTGCACACCTACCGACATGTTGCAGATGTAAAGGGATTTTTCCTCAAGAATTGTCATAGTTGGTCTCCGAATCAGGGCCGGACCAATCAACTTTCTGTACACTTTTAGTAAAATTGTATCAAAGACCAAAATATTACATGCCGAATGGGCTTTCTATCAGTATTCCTGCCATTTATTTTTTGTAAATGCCTTATTTGTTGAATGCTTGTGTGTTTATGTGACAGCAAAAACAACGCGCTTTGTCCACGGTTCTTCAACCTTCAGTGCTAAACTACACTCAACGCAGTCCGAATCAGTATATTTTATTTTTTTTAGAACATGGCTGAGATCTTTTAATAGTTGGCAATTTTATGTCTGTTGAAGGAATGAATGTATTTCTTTTATACTCTTGTTTTCATCAGAATTCAGATTAAGTTTTGGTTTGCTTTCTCTGGCTTCACTTCCTTTCAGAAATGTCTTAAAAATGTTTACCAAAATTTTTTCTATATTTTTCACATTGCCACTCATCAACACATCTTTTGTGTTTGATCTCTGTGTCTCTTGATGCACTTGAATCACTTACGCTGAAATTCAAACTCTGCTGGAGCTTAAAATTTAAGCCTTTGGAGCCTTCTGATCACTAGGTCGTTCCAAAACCGTATTCCAGCCTGTAGGGGTTCAAAATGAATACACACAACGATTTACCATTCAGATCAAATAGACACACCAATTGAGCCCTGATACTGTCAGTCACTTTTTAAATTGTTAAGTTATTTTAGCACCACTTTATTACTCTTACCTTTTCCAAAACGTATGTCTAAAAAGCTCAAACTGTTTTGTACCTATGTTTGTAAACCAAAAGAAAAAATTGCCACTGGATTTGGTTAGGAGAGTGTTTGAAATTGGCACTGACGTCAAACCCCATGTCAGTGGATCACAAATTACCTCATTATCTGACTATTTTATTACAACTATTATAAAATCTGTGTATTAAGATATTTTGATTTGCCTTATAAATACCCTGCCTAGGAGTGCTGCTCTTAAGTGTAATATTTTTGTTTTAGTAACATCTGAATTTTCCAAACATTAGTTGGGATTGTTAGGTGTTCATTGGATTCAGTTTCCCCCTGACCAAAACCTGTTTTGCAAGATAAACGGTACATGGATAATGCTGGTATTCCTGTTCTGAGTCGTCTGAAAATGCTGATGTATTTGCGTCCATTGTCCTCAGTGTGGCAGCATTTGTCTGCCCAGTGTTCATGCTAGTTCCATACAGTCTATGGCTAGTTCACATATACCTTCCACACAGCATGGTTTTAACGTTTATTATACTGAGAAGTCAGTGCGGGGACATGATTGTTGACGAAATTGGAAATGTGATTTTTTGTGACATGTCGCAAAATATTTCAATCTTCCACATCCAGGTACTTACAGATGACTGTTTAATCTTTATAGATTTCCACACATCAACAATAGCTTAGAAAGAAACCACGTTTAGATTTGGTCGATCAGTGTAAAACCGTTGTTTAAATGGGAATCTGGGAGTTTTTCACATTTAGCCCCTTCTCTTGCGTTGCTGATAATATTGTTTACAGTTTGTTATAACTTTTAATTTCCTTAACTTTAAGCTGTTTACAGAAATGGCATTGTTAATTACAGAATTGACTGCCTTTTCTTTGCTTGTCAGGCACGGTAGAATAACGTTTGGTTGGTCCACCTGACCCGTGGTTGTTTTGATGTTGGAAATGTGAATGGGAAAAAAAATGAAACTGAATTATTTTTTCTTCATGGGAGCAGGTCTCTCTAGAGATCAAAATTGTCAAGCTTGATCGGTTGAAGATAAAAAGTTTTCTTTGGTCCACTCATTTTGTCAAAGGGCTCATATAGTAGTTTTTAGTGTTGACTTATCATATTTCAATACACAACTTCTGTTCTATGGCTATTTTGCATAAATATTTTTTTTTTTTTTTGTCAGATTAATTTTCACATTGAGTAAGCTACAGTTAATGTTATCGTCTTTTCTTTGTCTTTTTCTCTTTCCTTCTTTTGCTTTTTTCTAGCAATGTATTGCACAAGTCTAGGTAGAACATGACTTCAGAATATTATTGGGCACTTCACTGTATTGTACGTAAATCTCTATGGTATATTGTTCATTGTTAATCTGTATCATTTAACGATGAAAAATGCAACGCTTTTATGTTACAGAAGTACACGCCACTATGTGTTTTTTTTTTTTCAGTTCAGTACAAAAATTAAATAAACCGTTGCTGACTGTTGTGCTGGCTGTAGTAATTCTCAGTTCCTTAAATACTTGATCAGAATAAACACCAGTCATGCTGGTCATCTTTATTGATAGCCTGCCTCGCTCATGCTGCAGTTTCATAATAGAGCCATAGGGGGGAGGGACTTCTGCAGACACAAAAGCCTGATGGTGCTGCCATAAGTAACAGAAAACAACAGAGACGCTAAAGGAGCGGTTTTGTATCTGAACTGCAGCCATGAGGAGACCAGACCAGCTGTAGGAGTCGTGGGAAACGATACAAGCTTGTCATCAGCTCTGTGTCTGACAGAAAGGTAAGACATAAGGTTTGGCTGCAGTTAGTTTATGAAGCCACTTCAAGTGTGATGTGAAACTTACCAGATAGGAAGTCTGTGGTATTTCAATTTGTGAACAGCTTTTGTCTTCACATGTTATGTATGTATATACTTGTTCATTCTTACAATCTACAATTAATTACTTTTCTATTAACTATATAGTGTTTTTATTAGTTGCAAAGTGTATGTAGCTGCCAGTGTCAGCCTTTTAACCAAACAAAATGTTTCACAACAGGAACAAATTTCAGAGATAGACTGACCTAATTACCCGAAAGGCTCTTTTCTGTTAATTTGTAATCCTGTTATAATCACAGAAACTAAACACTGTTATACTGGCCAGCTGAGCACAGTTGTATGAGTTATACAATATTACATTTTAAAGCCAATAATCTGTATTTAGACAACTGAAAGACAGACCAAGTGTGCTTTTTATTTCCTTTGCTGGTCAAGTTCTAGTGTTTAGGCTTTCTCAACAGGCAGGTGAAAGCAGGTACAAATCTGAAATGGAATGCTATACAGCAAGCTGGAACATGTAGTAAATATTTTCATAGCTCTGAGAAGAAATTAACAGGAACATCTGTTTGGATCAGCAGGGTTGGGCTTGTGGAGAACGGGAAGAAGACAGGCTTTGGTGGTGCATATCAAGGAGATAAATTCCATCAATGAAGACATCTGGTATGGCAGAATTCAAGCAACAGAATGTGGATGATTTCTATGAAATTGGAGAAGCACTAGGAAGGTGAGTATTTTTCAGAGTTTTTCAATGAAGCGTGGACAGGAAAAGATATTTAATTGCAGCTCATAGTGACTCTTTGTGTGAGTCAGAGTGTGATTCAGCTCTCGTCTGCATGCCTCATGATGCAGTGGTCCTTGTGCGTACATATGCAAACAGCTGGCTTGTTTAAGCTTGAAATGGGGAGTGTTGCTGTGTTTAAGGAGGGTGAAGTTTACAGCAAAAGATAAAGTTTCAAAAGTAAATGCACTCTAAGAAAACAAGCTCTGTTTTGCCATATGTTCACTCCAGGAATGATAATAAAATTTGGCGCTGGGTGGTGGATTGATGTGTTGAAGTTGAGTGTTGAGGAGGAGTGTTAATTAAGCTGTACAGAGTGACATCAATTAAACTGTGCCACTTGGGGAAATAAATTAAAGGAAGTTGGCATGGTGTAATATGGATTGAGGAAGCTACAAATCCATTTTGCACGGAAGGACAGCTTGGGCATGTGCACCACTTGCTAACAGACAGAGAGTGTGTGAAAGGATAATATACACTGTGTCCCAGTATTTACTGGTCGTTCACTTTACAGCTTCAATGACACACCCTGGTTTTGTGTCCAGAATTCACACTCATTCTCTGTCATTGCATTTTATATTGAAGATGCTGTCATTTTCAAATAAGGCACCATTTATAAGTTGCAGCTAATTGAAATTAAACTTTATTAATGGTCAAAAAATCAATGTTCTAATGCTTTACAGATCAGCTCTAAGCCATTAAAATAGACTTACTTTCTGGGAAAGAGCTGCAGAACTTCTGGACCTATATGCATTTACTAACAATTTATTAACAATTATATATTATCAGAATCCTTTATTAATGGCGTATCACAATCTAGAACTGCAGATGATTTTCCAACATTGTAGGAACCTTCCTGACTAATGAAGGACAAAGAAAGTGCCATACTGGGCACAACCTGGTAAATCAAAAGTTGTTCTTGTCAATTGCTTTTAATTCTAAGTATAAAAGATTAGTGAATAATTAGTGAACATTAATAAAGCAATAAGTTATTCTCACGCACTTTTGTAAAAAGTTTATTAAGTCCATTCTTAAGTGTTCGTAAACCCTTTATATAGAGTGCCTTATTGGAGACCAATACCCGTAAATAAAAGGAAATATATTTTATGTAGTTTAAAGACTGACATTATCACTGTGTTGTGGTTTAGCTGAAAACATGTTGCTTGAAAAGACGACTCAGCTGTGAGCTGAGCTTTGTATATGTTCATGAGAAGCTCGAAGCTGTTGTGGTTAAAAGCCACAGATGCCTGCATCTGAAAACGAAAAAAGGTGTTTTCAGTCACAGAACGTGTCTGAGAATTTTAACACCAATTCAGCAGATTGATTTCTTTGTCTGTAGTTCTTCTGTCTTGTTGTGACAGCTTTGTAGCGAGTTTTGTAGGATGCAGCCCACCCCACCCACAGTTTGTGAGAGCCTCATGGCATCAGACCTCTCCACTATACACCACAGTGGAACTGTTACTCAATCGTCCTCTCAAGAGGGTGGGGAAATTTGATGAGATTGGCCAAAAATGGATCTGTGGGAAGGTTCTGTGCTATATGGAACTGTTGAGCCATTTGCTAAAGGAAAATCAATTCATCATATGATTCCCCAATTGACAGCTTTTAATGTCACAGGGCCCCACTCAGTTGTACTTGTGTTTCTTTCTGCTATTGATGGAGAGTTTTGGTAAACCTATATGTAAAACAACCCTTGGCCTGAGACGCATATACTCACAACTGTACCTGTCTTACCATCTGAGTGATGACACTGATGATGACATACAGTGGGAAGTGTCACAGTGTGAGCCAACAGCTGCCATAGGCACTCCCGCAAGACTGGTGAGACTGGTAACCCATTACACAAGTGACTGCCAAGGCAAGGCAGAGAAAGAAAGGATTTATTGTAACTGTTTTGTGAAAACACCTAAGAATTACCTTTACTATAACCATTGCTAGATACTGCGGTGGGCATGAAACATTTAGTGAATGAAAAAACATCATCTTTGCTAGTCATTGTCAAACAATGACAAAAATTCACAGGATGCTCCGTTGGACAGGAAGTGCCATTTGTCTTTGCATGCCTCAACAAAAATAAAAGACTTCCTCCTAATTTTGAAATCTATAGCCTAAATACTGCACTTACATCATAGTTGATGAGAATCCTTCACAGGTTTCACATTGGTTAGTACAGAAAGTTGTAAGTCTGTGGTGTTTTAGCTTGCTACAGATGGCAATGTTAATCTGTCAGTCGGTCCAGCACTTTGGTCCAGACTGAAATGTCTGAGGATGAATCTTACTGACTTTGGTGTTCCTCTGATGTTTCCTGTTGCGCTACCATGGGGTTGACATTTGAGGTTTTTAGTGAAATCTCTCAACAACTAATGGATGAACTGCAGTGGGATTTGGTACATACATTCAAGTCCACTTCAGGATGAATTGTAATAACTTCTGATTTCTTAACTTTTCATTTAGCTCCACAGTCAGGTCAAATTATACCTGCAAAACAAACACAACATTCTCATAATTTGTAGCTGTAGGCTACTTTGTGTTTAGTGCTAATTAGCAAATGTTAGCATGCTAACACACTAAAGTAAGATGGTGAACATGGCAAACATACCTGCTAAACATCGGCATTATAACATCGTCAATGTAAGCATGTTAGCATGCTAAAGTTAGCATTCAGCTGAAAGTACCACTGTCCCTTCAGTCTCAGTTAGCCTGGCTAAAGACTCTTGTTATTAAATTACTCCAGCTGAATGCAGGAACACAGCAAAGGCCACACCACACTAAAGTGTTTCCGAATTTGTCTCTGGGGACTGTGATATTTGTATTTTCTAGAAATACTGGGAAAATAAGTGCAGAAAGAAATGAATTGGAGAAATGTTTTCAGTTTGCAGAAGTTGATTGTCTTTTTAGAGGATGCAGGAAGGGCAGTGATGCATACTTAAGGCCGCATAGAGCGGATGTGTTGAAGTGAAAAGAAGCAAACAGGTGCTGCTGATGAATGCAGTTAAGTGCTAGAATTTCTCCAAAGGGATTTACTCTACATGACATCTATAGCACGAGCAGCAAGCATGCTTGTACAAGGAACTGGACAAGAATGAGTGTAGTCAGCTCAGCTCTGAGGGCCAGACATTCCTGCTGTTGAGTGGGTGAAAAATGTGTTTATTCAGTGCAGCCTGATGGAGGGAACTCCATGCCGACCTCTTGTACACTGACATTTGTCAAGTTCCTGTTTGACAGGGGCTGACATCGGACCATTTCAAAACAAGTGGGACTCTAGAGTATCTTTGATATATTCTATAATATATATAAGAAGGTTGAGCTGCTTCTCCTTCACTTTCAATGTACAGATACTAAGACAGGGCTTGGCCAATTATGAATCTGGCTGTCTTTGTCAGGCCGCCCCAGAGATTGTTAGGTTGAGAAATGTATTTAAATATTGGGCCGGCGCCACTTGTCCAAGCATTCCTCCAACCTTAGCTGTGGATAATGACCTTCAGCTGTTGGAAGTGGAAACTCTGTGGGGAGATGGTACTTTCAGCACCACTGGCCGGCTTAGAGCTAAGACAGCCGGCACGCCTGGCCTGTTGTGGAATACCACTCCCAGCATCACTGCTCTCTCCACTGTTACTCTACACTTCCTAAGATCAATAGTTGTAAGGTAAAGTCCTTGGACTGACATTTGTGTTGTGCAGTTTCTTACATTTGGGCTATACAACAGTAATATCTGCAAGGGGTAATTCTATTCAGACTTGCTTAACAGGCAAATAAATGGACACAATTGCTGTTTCTGCCATGTGACAGCTCCTCCCCTCTGGGTACTTTATGCCTGTTTTTGCAAGTGGAATCCATTCAGTGACTTAGCCTCCCCTTCAGTTCACACTTTATTGTAGTCATCTCTAACAGGGTCAGACCTTCAGGGATGTTACAGGGGTGGAAATGTCCTGTGAATAGAGCAGATAGAGATTCCATGCTGCTGCTCTGCTTCAGGACCCCACCCGTCCTGTTTTTATTTTTCCAATGCAACCTATGAGTGACTCTTTGAAGACCATTGTTACGATGTATAGCCCTCCCCCACCCCTCTCTCCTTCTCTTTTGCATTCTCTGCTGGGTTGGGACATGTACACACTGAAATCTGATCTTGTTTTTGTTGCCGTGATATGAAGCATACTAATAACTTCCTGGGGCTTTGTGCTTAAGTAGGTACTGCTCTGATGCATACAATCAATTGGTCAAAAACATTCGTTGTTATGAGAAACTCCTGTGCAATCAAATATGATCCAATTCAGGTGCCCTGAAATTAATACTACTTTGTGTTTTGAAGCTCATAAAGTTGTTTTTCTTTTCATACTATGTCAAAGAAATGTTGGTTTGAATATTTGAGGCCCTCATAAGTGTATCTGTACTCGACTGCATAATATTGGAAGTTGTACCGCATATTTTATCCTCCAGTGTATTACAGAATTATTGAAGGGCTGGGCTTGCATGGTGAAAGTACACCTCAGCAACTGTTGTTTTGTTGTTTTTTAGTTTAATAAAAAGTCTAAATCTCTTTAGTGGATCCATAAGCTTTCGGACAGCTTTCATCCAGCAGCTTCTCCCAGCACTCCTACTATCCACTCTTCTTCCCTTTACCACTCCT
Organism: Micropterus dolomieu; assembly: GCF_021292245.1. Lineage (NCBI taxonomy): Eukaryota > Metazoa > Chordata > Actinopteri > Centrarchiformes > Centrarchidae > Micropterus > Micropterus dolomieu. The sequence goes on along the minus strand of NC_060171.1, from coordinate 16,103,827 downwards.
CTGGGCTCAGCAGGCTTTTTCCTTCTCCCCAGGAGCAGCAGAGAGGTAGCAGGTGGAGATTGAGCCTGTGGGCTGGGGCTATTATTAGCACACTAGACACCATGATGATAGTGGACACAGGCTGGACAGCCTCTCACAGCCACCCTGAAATCTCTGTGTGGACAGTTGTGTTCAAAACATGAAATGCCTGCCAGTTATTATCACTTTCCTCTCTCTCTCTGTTCTTTCACAATGTTTAAAAATACACAGTGTCTTTATTGCATTGAAGAATTTGCAGTCCACAGACCTTTATCCATTCATCCTAGTCACTATTCTGTATACATACAAGAATGAATGTTCCCCTTCTGTCTTCTGTCAAAGATAACGTTCATCTTCCCCACTCAGAAACTTTTTGCCAGCTCTGCCACCACACCCGCCCTCATGTGTTACAGAGGATCGGTCGAGGGCTGAAAACAGGCTTGTTTTCAGAATCTGAATCTATAGAGTGGGCAGGTCAGCCAGCAGCAGCAGGAAGCGTGTAAAGCAGCAGGAGTGGCAGCAGGCTTAGTCAAGTCTGAGATTACAGGTGCTGGTCTGATAATAAAGCCATGGAGATTCACCACATATATTTAACTGGGCGACAGTGCAGGAGGATGTTTTCACACTTCTCATTCAGTCTCTCAGTGGGTCACATATTAGTGAAATGACTCTTTAGTTATGCCAGGGAAGAGTGGCAATAAAGGAAAAAGTTTACTAGTAGAGTCAAGCATGCAATATAAGAGCACAGTGAAAAGTGAAAGAATAATCCACAAAATGATAGCCTCTAAGCACACACCTCTGTTGTGAAATAATCAGAGTTTGGGGGATTGTCTTCAGTGGACTGATCTCTCAAGGATGGCTAGAAATTTGTCAGGAAGGTTGCTTGATTGGGAGGACAGCAGCTCTGTCCACATTGCCGGCTTGTCTGATTGTTCTCTGTCTTGCTGGAAAACAGGAAGTGATGGACTATACCTCAATATTTCAGCTAGTTTTGACATTCGGCTTCCTCCCTGACATCTGTCTTCACCAATAGCTATATCCTGTTGTTAAGTGCTGTACCTTGAATAATTATACCTATAGAATACTCAACACAAGAGACGACAAAACTTAACACATAGTAGTAGTAATAGTGATGAAATCTGTCGTTATGATTAGAGGCACAGTATTTATCATATAATGATGGCTGTGTCTTTTTTTCTTCTTCTTCTGTGTCTGCAGTGGGCAATTTGCAATTGTCAAACACTGTATAGAGAAGAGTACAGGGAATAAATATGCAGCCAAGTTTATCAAGAAGCGCCAGAGTCGAGCCAGCAGACGTGGTGTAAGGAGAGAGGAAATCGAGAGGGAAGTGGACATCCTGCAGCAGCTACATCACCCCAACATTGTAGAGCTACATGATGTGTTTGAGAACCGCACAGACGTGGTGCTCATCCTCGAACTGTGAGTCATTTCAGTTTAACAATACATCAAAATATCTGCACAGTTAAAAGAAGGATTTTGTACATGCATGCCAAATCACCCCAGTGTTAAAGCTTAAACATCTCTAAAGAAACTGCTTAACATGGTGCACAGCATTTTGCATGGTGCAGTCATTTTAAGATTTATGCTGGTAAAGTTTTGTAAAGTTTTTCTAAAGGTACATAGCGTGTTTGGTGAACCTGTTTACTGAAAACCTTTTGCCAAGATCACATGTGCTAGAAACAACCCGAACGTCTCTTACAGAGTCAATAAGGCTTGTGTTGAAAAGAAGCCTCAGTGGGCCCCGTCTGGGTCCAGCAAGTGCCTGGGAACATGGAGGGCACAATTAGGACTAAATCCAATCAAAGCAGGGGTGAACTGACTGACAGAACGGCTCCTTTTAGATGCAGGATGACACACTGTGCGCCATTCAGTTGATTATGTTTTCTTTGTATGAATGTCATGCTTACTGTATGGGCTGGCAGCTAGTCAAAGGACACTTTATGTACCTTTTTTCAGCAGTTTTTCAAGGCTTTTACTATGAAAAGGTTGAGAACAGTGATTGCTATGTAGGGCAGACCCACATTGTTACTATATACAAGCATATCTAAGGCATCCTAAACCAGTGCCTCCAAATCCCTCACTTTAGATAATGTTCAAGAGAGCCATAGCTTCAGATTAGGCCACAGAATGAGTCTCTAAGTGTGTGTGTGTGTGTGTGTGTGTGTGTGTGTGTGTGTGCGCGTGTGTTTTTTACAGGGTGTCTGGAGGAGAGCTGTTCGATTTCTTGGCGCAGAAGGAGTCTCTCAGTGAAGAGGAGGCCACTCAGTTTATCAAACAGATCCTAGATGGAGTCCAGTACCTCCACTCCAAAAGAATCTCACATTTTGATCTGAAGGTACAACATATTCCCTCTGTGCATCGCATGTAAATCTCTGTTTGTCTCCTGATGAAGATAAAGTTATTTACCTCCACGGCTACTGAACTGTGCGTACACGCAAGGTTAAACAGGACTTAATGTTAAATATATATATAGTAAGTGTCTAATGTATGAGCCGGTAGACTCTCTCCATTCTGAATCACACATCCTTCCTGTTTTCTGTGGCGGAGGTCCAGACTCTCTGATACAGACACCACAAGGTTATCTCTTTACTTTCAGAAAGCAGTGTCTCCCACACTACTGTCTGTTAGTCACTGTCCTGTTTTTCTGCAGCTGCACTCTTGATGCTCTTCATTTGGCAAGCCTTCAGTTCACAATGATAGATCTGTGCACGCATTTCTGCTTAACATTTTCAAATCGGTCGAGGAAAATTTGATCTATCTGTACTGACTGGATGTTTGATTGTGACCTTTACATTGATTTATAAGAATCCAGAGCAACACAGTAAAGCCTGAACTATGTTAAGTCTGCAAAATAAATATGCTTAATAGCTTAAAGGGGAAAGTTTGACATTTTAATAAATTAGCATATTTGCTTTGCTTTCATGAGTTGAGATGAGAAGATTAATGCCACCTATGTGGAGCTCCTGTTTGCAGCTGGATAACTTACTGTTGCTTAGCACAAAGACTGGAAACAGCTAGCATGGCTCTGTCCGAAAGGGACAAAATCACCTGCTAGCAGGAGATCCGTATTTAGCGTGCAGGCATGAGACTAGTATGAATCTTCTAATCTAACTCTCGACAAGAATGCGAATAAGCTAAATTTCCAAAATGTTGAACTTTCCATTTAATATTTCACACTCACAAGTATGACTGTAACCGTTACTGATGTTTTTCTTTAATGCTTACACAAAAGGCGACTTTAACAAGGTAACTTGTTTTACTCAATGTTGTTTATGTATTGCCCAATTTCGGATTTAACAGAAATCTGCTGTCAAAAGTGCCTCTCTGTTTTTTCTTTTTGCACTTCAGCCTGAAAATATAATGCTGCTGGACAGGAATGTTCCTCTACCCCGCATCAAGATCATAGACTTTGGACTGGCTCACAAAATGGAAGCTGGGGCAGATTTCAAAAACATTTTTGGAACCCCTGAATTTGTTGGCAAGTGTTTTTATATTAGATATGTTTGTAGTGGAGGACATTTCAAGAGGAGGCTTGGTGTTTGGCCTGTTTGTGATGCAGGAGTATGTGCTGTCTATTTTCAGCTCCAGAGATAGTCAACTATGAGCCATTGGGATTGGAGGCAGACATGTGGTAAGAGCCTTTAATTATATCTGACTCTGCTGCCTTCCATACAACATGCTGCAGTGCATAACTTTGGATTAACCTTGTGCTGTTTTTCACAGGAGCATTGGAGTCATCACATATATACTGTAAGTTGGGATGATTCGTGATTATGAGTGGGAATTTTAATGTTCCTTGAGAGATTATCAAGGAGGGTGAATGAGGGTGTGAATGTTTGTGCTGTTGTTTCAGTTTGAGTGGCGCTTCACCTTTCCTCGGTGACACGAAGCAGGAGACGCTGGGAAACATCTCGGCAGTGAACTACGAGTTTGACGAAGAGTTCTTTAGTAATACAAGTGAGCTGGCCAAGAACTTCATCAGGCAGCTCCTGGAGAAGGACACGAGGTAAAAGAACTGACAAACAGCTGAAGGCCAAAGGTCAAGTCTGACAATTCCACACAAGCCCAAACACAAAGCCCAGCATTTAAAGTTTCGCTGCAATTAATCCTAAGCGCATTAAGTGTGCAGACCTGATCCAAATGAGAAAGAAAGGCCAGCCAGTCCACAGAAATCTAGAGCAAGGGTTTACACAATGTGATACACTAAATAAAATTATTATTTACACCTATGAATTACAACAGGCAAAACACTGTGTGATACTTGTCTCTCTTCTTCTTGTTGCTTAACATGTGTTTTGATTTAAATGCAACTCCAGGAAACTTAATATCCCTGTGAAAGCTAAGACCGGGTCCTAATGTGTTCCTGAGAGATTCACATCCTAAAGCATGACTGCTCACTGTGTTCTGATAGAGTTGCCCCAGTGTATTTACTCAGCTGCATTTTCATTTTAGAAAACGGATGACCATACATGAGGCCCTCAACCATCCTTGGATTAAGGTATGCACTGGATTTATGTCTATTATAGAATGTTTTTATATTCTCAATAACTACCGTCAGCACCTCACTTCCTGCTACATGTGAAGCAACATTTAACAGCTAACGTCAAAGGTAACATATGGATAACAGGTTTGTTTCTCATAAAATGTTTGACCTGAGGCTCAAAAAGTACACAACCCCTTTTGATATAAGTTCTGATTATGTTCTGGCCTGTTGAAAACATACGTCATCACAGTCGCTGTATATTGTTTTTATCACTGCACCACACCCTCTCTCTCACCCTTCACCTATGAACACACTTAGCTCCAAACATCTTGTACAGCTCTCTTTTGCAGTCTGAAAAAGTCATTTTGTCTAGCAATTCAATTGATCAAGACCTCACTAATTGTTGTTGTTTTTAATGGCATGGACATAACAACCTTTAATGTTGAAGAAGCCTACTCCAACATTAGCTGCATGTGAATGGTGTTTTGCTGTGGAGTCCCCATCCTGTTTGGATACAAGCATGAAGCCAGGAAACATAACCCACTCAACAGGAATGTTCATTATTTTTTGCTGCTCTTACCTGCCATGGCTTTCGCTGAAGGGTCACACACTAATCCATACAGTGCCACATCTGCTGGAATATCACCCCATGTGTGTTTTCAAGATGCAACAATGAGATAGCCTCTCACTCAGTGTCCTCCCCCCCTCCATCCTTCTGTCTGAAGTCCTGTGACTACATGGAAGAAGATAGCACTGCCCCTGAGGCTGAGAAGAAAGCAGAGCAGCTGAAGACGAAGCGTCTAAAGGAGTACACCATCCAGTCTCACTCCAGTGTGGCCCAGAACAACACATATGCCAACTTTGAGCGTTTTGCACATGTGGTGGAGGATGTCAGTCTGATGGAGACGGGGCTTTCAGAGGTGGCAAGAGCCCACCACGCTCTGCAGGGGGACATAGAAGCACTGCTCTCCATCTACAACGACAAGGAGGCCTGGTACAAGGAGGAGAGCGAGACTGCGAGGAAGCAGCTGTCCCAGATCCACTACGACTTCCATAAAGTGGAGGCCACAAGGAGGCTGCTGCAGGAGGACGTGAAGGCTATAGATGCCAGTCTGGAGAGCGTCAGTGGGAAGTACAGCCAGAGGCAGATTCAGCTGGACGCTCTGAGGCAGGAGCTGAACTCTGAGCTGCAGTGGCTGCAGGAGGTGATGAGCTCTCTGCAGCTGGATGGTGCCAACAGCAGCATCCACAGCAGCAGTTTGAATACGGAAGTGAAGTAGGGGCTGACGGAGCTGCTGCATCAGTCCTGCAGAAGGGAACTGTGCCCTGAGGCCAAACAGCCACTCACAGAGTCTGGCTAACATACAGAAATTAAGACACACTTTTATTGACCTTAAAAAGCTAACAGAGTTTTTGAAAATATTTAAATTCAACAAAAACCTTTCAATGTATAGCTTTGTACCTTTTCTTTATTTCTATTTTACTTTTGTGTGAACTCTGTACGATACTTTTCAGTTAAAGTAATAGGAATTTGCGGAAATCCACATTTTGCATACTTACAGAGAGTTAAATGATATTTCTGTTATATCTAACAAACAGATATGAGAGTGGCGTCGATCTTCTCATCTAACTCTGGGCAAGAAAGCAAATAAGCATACTTCCTTTTCCTATTTATGCACTTTTCCTGTTTGATTAAGCGGGTTTGGTTTCTTTTTTATTTTGACAAGTAATGATAATGATGATGATTAGAAATGTTTTTACTCTGTTATGGCCAGAAGAAGACGGATAGAAGAAGGATAAAACAGCAATTCTTTTCAATGGGATGTATAAGAAGTTAACAATTTTTTTATTGATTTATTTTTTCATTCCATTCAAATTTTTTAGACTGTATATTGATTTTTTTTTTTCTAGTGGTTAATTGTAAAGTTATGTGTCTAGTCATAAATGTTTTTTGTTTCAGATTATTTTTCATAGATTTAAATATGCACTTTTACTTAAGGTTGTATTTATTTATTTATTTTAAAAACCTTTCTTATTTCTTTCTTGGAGATGTTCTATGAGCCGACCGGAAAAACAACATCTATGATAAAACTGTTTGTTTTAAAATGTGTCACATCCTTATCAGTGGTTTTAGCTTTTCATCAGATATACACACTTCATGCATTTGCTGTGCACACTGACATTTTTCACTGTTGTCTACACACTGAAATAAAGGTTCATCATTTATTATGTATCTCATTAACAAATCCTTACCATTTGTGTTCTGAGATTTCAGTATGTTTCCTGTTGTACCTCAGATTATAGTGTCAAAATTAGATCAGTACCATAGCATTTTGTTTTTTGAACATGCTTGAACGTTTGATATCAGTATAATGTCTGTTATTTCATCCTTGATTGTGTCTCTGCAGCCTCTGAATCCCAGACAGGCCATGGTGAAGAGATTGTCAGTGGTCAACTTGGAGAACTTTAAGAGACAGTATGCCAGACGCAGATGGAAGGTAAAATAAAGGATTTCCTTATAGCAATCAGGTTTCTATAAAAAATGTCACTATGATTGATGTTGACACATATTCCCTTTGCTTTTATCTGTTCATCAGTTGTCATTCAGAATTGTGGCTCTGTGCAACCACTTAACTCGCATCATGAAGAAGGGCCACAAGCTGCCTGAGCAGGACGGGGTAAGAACTCACTTTTGTCAAGCTAACAGGAAATGGCTCAGTCTGGACTTAAAGTAACAGTTTGATATTTAGGAAATTTTGCACATTTACTTTCTTACTGAGAGTTAGTTGGGGGACTCTACTCTCCTGTCTTTATGATAAATATGAATCTACAGCCAGAAGCTGGTTAGCCTAATTTAGCATAGCATGAAGACTGGAAACAGGGTGAAACAGCTAACCCGGCTCTGTATAAAGGTAACAAAATCCGCCTACCAGCACCTCTAATTATCTCGTTATATCTCTTGTGTTTAATCCATACAAAAATTGAGGTTTAAAAGTGACAAGTTGTAGTTTTACTAGGGATTATGTGCCGGAAGATTTCCAGGAACAGTGACATCCTGGAGTCTTGAAGTCACCACGAGGTTGCATTAATCTACTTCAGGAAATCACCCCTCACGACCAAGAAGGCCAGCACATGACCCTTTGTCAAAAAATTGTTTATGCCTCTGTTTTTGTATGGATTAAACAAACAAGAAATTAAGTGTCAATTTGTCAATTTGTGAGCTTTGGAGATGCTGGTAGGTGGAATTTTTTACTTTAAGACAGAGCCCCCCCGTTCCGTTTCCTTTTGTGCAAAGCCAAGCTAACTGGCTGCTGGCTGAAGCCTTATATTTACCGTACTGTACAAACATAAGAGTGGAATCAATCTTCTCAACTAGCTCACAGCAAGAAATTAAATGAAAGCATTTCCCCCCTACAACAAAATAATCTTTATATTTTGTAGGTCCCTAGAACTGTCATCACCAACTCAAACATTTTGATTATTTCAGAGGGATTGTGAAAGTGACCAAGAAGAGGAAAACTCCACGAGGCGACCGAGGACCAGAAAGAGAAGCAGCACTTCCTGATAACAACAACCAGCGACAAGTGTTTCGGTCAACGATGTTCCGGTTGCGAAACAGTGACTTTGCACCTTTTTGACACATGCTTATCAGCTGTTACTTGTCATAAAGGATCAGCTACAGTATTTGTTTGAGTGACTGAGTGTAAAAGCAGCATTTTCATGGGTCAAGGCAACTTTGTTTGGTGACCCACAAAACCTACAGATCATCTGCTGTAGGTTGATTGCATTCTGTCATTTCTCATTTTTATTTTCTTGCATTAGAAGATATAACTGGATTACTGTTGACAGGAACTGAAATAAACAACACACACACAATGTAGGCAGCTTCCTCTAATGACCGCAGTCTTAAAAGTCCCTCAGCTGTTGTTTAACAGCCGAGTGTTGACAGAGAGTTAGATTATTTTCTTTTTATTGTGCAGGCTGCATGTGGGGGTTTACAAGAGGTGCATTGTCCAAAGCTAAAACGGTTTAGCACTGCAGGATGACCAGATGGTAGCAGATCTTCATAACCAAATTTTTACATGTTGTTCTGCTTAACATACAGCAACATCTGTGTAAACTCACGGTTATACCGTTAACCTCTTCATTTACCACATCAGAATTACTTACCTAAAGCCTGTACACAATACAGAGCTGTCTGTTTACTGTATTTAACTAGGATATTTTAAATTACTATAAATTACTCATGTCCAATGGGACAATAATTGCATTTCATTTTGTTATACATGAAGACAGTTCATAAATACTTCACATACACTCACTGGCCACTTAACAGGTACACCTCGCTAGTAACAGTTGGGATCCCTTTTGCCTTCAGAACTGCCTTAATTCTTTGTTGCACACTTTCAACAAGGTGTTGGAAACATTCCTCAGAGACTTTGGTCCATATTGACATGATAGCATCATGCAGTTGCTGCAGATTTGTCAACTGCACATCCATGATGCAAATCTCCCGGTCCACTACATCCCAAAGGTGCTCTATTGGATTGAGATCTGGTGACTGTGGAGGTCACTGGAGTACAGTGAATTCATTGTCATGTTCAAGAAGGCAGTTTTAGATGATTAGAGCTTTGTGACATGGTGTGTTATCCTGCTGGAAGTAGCCATCAGAAGATGGGTACGCTGTGGTCATAAAGGGATGGACATGGTCAGCAACAATACTCAGGTAGGCTGTCGCATTTAAATGATGGTCAAGTGGTATTAAGGAGCCCACAGTGTGCCAAGAAAATATCCCCCACTCCATTACACCACCACCAACCTCAACCGTTGACACAAGGCAGGATGGATCCATGCCTTCATGTTGTCTACGCCCAATTTTTGACCCTACCATCTGAATGTCACAGCTGATATCAAGACTCATCAGACCAGGCAACGTTTTTTTCAATCTTCTATTGTCCAATTTTGTTGAGCCTGTGAAGTGTAGCCTCAGTGTCCTGTTCTTAGCTAACAGGAGTGGCACCCGGTGTGGTTTTCTGCTGCTGTACCCCTTCTGCTTCAAAGTTCAAAGATGTGCCATTCTGTCATCTCGAACCAGTTTGCACAATCTCCTCTGAACTCTGACATCAACAAGGCATTTTCATCCACACAACTGCCACTCACTGGATATTTTTTCAGACCATTCTCTGTAAACCCTAGAGTTTGTTGTGTGTGAAAATTCCAGTAGTTCAGCAGTTTCTGAAATACTCAGACCAGCTAGTCTGGCACCAACAACCATGCCACGTTGAAAGTCACTTAAAATCACTTTCTTCCCATTCTGATGCTCGGTTTGAACTTCAGCAAGTTGTGTTGGCCACGTGTACATGCCTAAATGCATTGAGTTGCTGCCATGTGATTGGCTGATTAGCTATTTGTGCTGATAAGCAATTAAACAGGTGTACCTAATAAAGTGGCCAGTAAGTGTATAAACATGAAGTTTGAAGTTTATAAAAAAAATTGTTATCACCTGCTATATATTCATGTATTTATGGTGTAAATATACATAAATGTCAGCCACATGTCTTAATTTCAGTTTAACTTACATCTTAGCTCATTAAAAGGAGACTGTTTCAAATGCACGTACGTTTCTTTCCTGTTCACTTGTATGTATTGTAAATTGACATTTCTTTGTGTAATACATTAATAAACATGATTGTGTTCTTTGTGGATTTCCATAAATTCAACTAGCAATGATCCCAATTAGCTGCTAGCTAACTCTGGTGAAATTATTTGTGGCTGTCCTTGCAAAAAACATAAACAGTAAATCGATGTAAACATTACAAAATCTCATTATCCTTGGAAATAAGTCAGCGCTATTAAACCTTTTCCATTTTCTTTTTGGGCAGTAATATAGTAAAATGGTCTCTTTAAGTGTGATCTCAGAGCAAAGGTGTAATTATGACTAGATGTTGGTCTAGGAGTTTGAAAGGTATATCAGCATCCAGATGACCTCCAAAGACATGATTTAGCAGGCATGCGATGTGCTAAATGATGTCTGTAGACCTACAACTGGACTCTTAACACTGTGATGCCCTAAGCTAATGTGCATGTCAAACCAAAATAAGAGTACAAAAGCCCTTGACAATAAGTACAGTATTAATTTTCTGAAAATCAGTGAGCAGTAATTGTGATCACGCACTTCTACTGATTTTTCATACGGTCAGTTATTTAGTCTCACAACAGCCATGTTGTTTGGGCCCAGTTGGGCTGAAAGAGATTGGGGGGATAATTTGATCTGAACTAAATACATTTTTGGCAGTGACACAATCTAGGTCAGTTCCACACAGATGATAAGAAAGGCGTCATAATCAACAAGTGGGTCAGTCTAAAATCTATAAGCCTGTTTGTGCTTCAGTATCCCGTTACGAACACAAGCAATTTCATTCCACGCCCCCAGTTTGTAACACAGGCTTTCTGTTAAAATCAGAGAACAACCCTTTTGACATTGCCAGGTTAATTTTTTCACTTACTTAAAGTGGAACATGCAGTAAAGATACAGATAAAACAGCATATGCAACAATGCCGACATCAAAATAAGTAGAAATGATAAATCCCCTTAGAGCAACAGAAGACATAAAACAACTGAGTAGTACTCCTCCTCATGGTGACTAAACTGACATTTGTGTGTGTGGAGAGCCCATTTTAGTCTTCACAAGAAATACTGTGGGAGAAAAAACTGCACAAAGTTTGATCCACATGAAAGATGCTTTTTTTTTCGTCTTTATATTTAAATAAATACACAGAGTCAGCAGGAGGAATGTGTAATACACATTTTCCACATTAGATTGGGAAAAGTCTTGTGCTACGGTCTCCCTCTTATATATGATTAATATATATATACGATTTGGCATGCACTAATGTCTTCCTTGAATAAATGTTGTGCTTACATAGGGTGGAAATAGAAATAGTCATTACTTCAGCCTACAGCCTGAAGTAAAAAGGTGTTAAGGTTGCTGCTGATCAGAGCAAGAAGCTATCTATAGAGCTGTAAAGTAAAATGGACAGCATCACACTGTTGCCTTTATTAGAGCGTACACATACAGTGTCTCCATTTGTTCAGCAAGATTTTTGTAATTAATGGCAACCTGTGAGTTACTGGAATAAAATGAGATAACATGAGAAAACATTTAGAGCACGTTCAGGTCACTCATCTTTATCCAGCCTGTTGGAGTCTATCTCCAGGCTGGTGACTGTAAATATTTCAGCCATGTCTCACTGAAATATGAGAGGAGTCCTTTGTAGCCTTGTCATTGCTAGAGAGTGAAATGACATGCCTTCCAGTCAACCGATACCATTAGGTCTGAAGCATCTCATATAACAGAGTTACCGCTGGTATGTTGGGATCAATTATATGGTCAACCAACGACAGGGTTATTGGATCATGGAATTCCAGCAGTCTTACAGTGGGATGATCTGATGGATGGGCTGTTCACACATGACAATTAAGGAGTGCAGTCAGTGATCTATGCTCCATATGTGCAACACTAAACCATGTCCATCATTGAAAGAAACACAGATGTCTTTGAAGCAGTCCATGACTCATTGATGTGTTAGGAAGCCAAACTGCAATATGTAATGTTTTTTGCATGAAGCAGACATAATGCAATGACTCTAGTCTGTCAGACTGTAAGTTACCTGCATGTATATCTGAAGCATGACGTACCATGGTGACTCTTAAAATTCTATGATAGGCATTTGACACTGAAAGATAGCCACATGGAAGCACACTCAGGATACATATGTTGAAATTACTGCTTTTATGGCAGTGCAGGGCCTCTGCTGAAAGTGAATTCTAATATGTATGTTCCCACAATGTTGAGACATTGTGATGATCATTGTCTTGGCATGTTACCTTATTGTTGAAGAATTAAACTTTGGGGAAGTAGCTGTCCAGTAATATTTATAATCTTTTTTGACAATGGTGCCACCTAGTGGTCAAAACAAAGACATCTGGAGTAAGATCAGTAGATGTGGATGAAAATAAATTATTTATCAATAGAAAATAGAAAATCATGCAAAATATGTAAAAGTAAAGCAAAGTAATGCAAAAACACACATGATCATTGTTCATGGACCAACGATGGTTTATGTTAGTGTGTGAAAATTAACCATGGCTTACAAAGATATGAAAGAAATATCATTAAAGTCACAGTATGCAGACAAAAGAAGCAAACACTCATGAGCATATCAAATGAGAAATTGTATTCCTCCATTATGTATTTAAGGTATAAATATAGGACATGTCTTTACACATGTGAAAAATAAAATAGTATTTGTGAGTATATGTCTCTCCCTAGAATATACTGTAGATTCAATCTGCAACTGTAAGTGCAAAAATGCTAAGGTTTAGCTCTCTAATTCTACCTTATGTTCGGAACGAACAACAATCAACCATATGCCACATGAATGTTGTATGAATTAGTTTTGTGTAGTTAGTGTATTCAGAAAGATATGCCTGATATTACAGCTAGCTGTGCACACAGTGACACGTGTCAACACATCTTCTGACTCCAGTGATTCACAGTGCATCTTATTTTTCTGTGAGAAAATTGCGTTGTGTGCTCGGTGAACAGAACCTCCAGAAGACAGAGAGGCTGTGTAACTCTGGAGACAGACCTGAGGGCATTAATCATGAATGCCAGCCTCTCACTTTATATGTGTGATCATTAGGCCATACTTGAGCATGATGATCACTCCCTGGAAATGAGCTCCAAGAGGCTGCTTCCATTATTCATACCTACAAGAGCATAGTCCGCCCCCTATTCTTGGAAGTGAGACTTAATGAAGTTGGCCATATTTAGGCTCTGTGCTCTTGGTATGTCATGTCTTTGTTGGTGATCTCATCCTTAGCAACCTGCTTCCCCAGTACAGTACCTGAGTGTTAAGACCCAAGAGAGGTGACAGGTGTTGCTCATTAAGATACCCAGGATGACAAGTACGCCCCATTTAAGGCAAAGCCTGACATTTGATTGGTTGACATTTTCATCAAAGTTGTATTTTGCAGCTTTAAGAGTAACTGCAAATGTGACAAAGCTTCAAAATGGGCCGCCAACTTATGTGGCAGACATTTATAGCCTCAGGATTGAAAGCAATAGTATTATTTGTAATTAACATGGTGTTAATTAAGATGTACTGCATTATCTATTTTTATACATAGTTCATATGATTATTCTAGACTGAGAACAATTTACCTCTTCTTGACAGGAAAGAATTGGCTTTATGATTGTTTGAAGTGGTTGTTGACCGTGTTATGGTCTATAAATCCAAACACCCCCACTGGTATAAGGCATTAAGGTCCATATGGGGTTTACATATATACACTGCATATATAGACCCAAAGGGACATGAGAATTCCCAAATGCTCTGGGCTAAAGGGATTCTTGTTTGTTCTTTTAGAGCATAGTTTGCGTCTTCCAGAAAGATCAAAAGCCCACAAGAATCATCCTCTGCAACAGTAAGTACAGGTAATGAGCTGGCAATATGTGGATGGTTTTGGTATAAGGGCTTAATGATGCCTCGCTCACTTAATTAGTCTCTATGGCACTGATGGTCCACATAAAAAAAAAACTGCATAAAAATTAACCCATGAAAAATAGAGGTTGTTGAACATGTTAAATCAATGACAGCTGACCAAATTGTGAGAACATAGTGAGCAAGTGTTAAGTCTTTAAAAGTCCATGTTAACATAGCGTTGGATGGCTATCAGTCATACATACACTTGGATTAAATGTTTTTCTGTTTATTATCTCCTTAATGACCCTCATCATTTTTGCTCTGAACATGCTCTGTGAAGCATTTGTCACACCTGTAAAAAATATCTCCTCAGCAACTTATCAAGTACAATTTATCTTTAATGTTAAAACCATTAACACGTCAGGTACATTTCACCATTGCTGTTTGAAACAACAAACACCTGGTATTTGAAGAAATATTCAAAATCAAGACTGTTGGTAACATCTACGCAGAAGGGCAACAGTGAACTTTGAACAGTGTTCTTCCACTTAAAAAGGTGCTGCCACTAACCTATTGGAGATGGAAAAATCAATTGCACTATATCGAATTCAGTCTACCACTTTCTGCATTGGTGATGCACATACTTGTTGGTTGTTTGGCTCCAGAGACAGGAATACTCCCACTGCAATATCCGGAAGAAACAGCAGACTCCCTCATACAGCATTGATTCATCCACATCATCATACTGTGGAATTAAACTACAAATGATAAATAACAAGCTACAAAATTACATTTGTTTTGTGTAACCTCCCATAAAACTTGATTTACCAAAGACAATGACCGACCAGACTTCCCCAGTGTTTATGCAAAATGCGAGTGTTGATTGACCATGTGAAAAGCAGCTATGGATTGCGGTGGCTGTTTCATCATTTGTATAACCAGTTCTAATAATAATTGAGCTGGGGATATTTTGGGTTCACAGGTCTCTTAATTAAAGGTGCTCAGTCATCTGACAGATGACACCATTATCTCTGTAGGGTGTGAATGAATCAGCTGTACAGTTCATAATAACATAATGAGTCCATTCCTTGCTTGGCGGGGATCCGTTCAAAATGTGTGACAGTCTCATGCGATGTTGCAGAATGTTCTGAAACATGCTGTTCTTCCTCGCAACTCCTGCTGCTCTCACAACTTGTAAATTATGGAGGAAACCAGCATTCGGTTTGTTTTGATGGACTCCTCAGGAAAAGGAGCACGTGTAATTGCCTTGACTTTCCTCCTTCTAAAATTGCCGGATTAAAGACTACAGCCATGATGAGCATTAACACAGACTGCATCTAACTGTTGAATTACAGGGAGGCAAGTTGTAGTTGGACAAGGATGTAGTTGGTAATTTGAATCTTACAGCTTGAAGAACATATTTATTATTCTGCAATTATCTGCACTATATTCACTGACTGCACTGACATGATAAGACCTTTTTATAGCATGAAGAGGTTTTTTTTCACTTCATGCTATCTCTACAGTATTTCTTTAAAAAAAAAAATCTATTAATAGATTGGGTAGTTAACTGTTGGGAGGTGATTTCACATCTGCTTCTTTCTGTCCGGGAACACTTGAAAAATGAATTACGTAGATACAGTAGGCTACATAACAAGCAGAGTGAAACATAGCCACCTTGGCTCTGATTCAACACCACACTGCCTTGTCATTTCACACTCAGCTGGAGCTCAAATCAAGGCCAATGTACAATGAAAGGGTAGCTGAAGAGAAAGACGCCCTATTTATTATTCCTTCCGGCTTTTTGCAACTGGAACCATGGACCTGTCCTCCTCCCTTTTTCTCTCTCCCACTTGCCTTTGAATGCTTCCAACAAAAGGCTCCCATCTCTGTTCCTCCAGTAATGATCAGTGTTTGTAGTTTTGCCCACACATATCTTGGACAAAACACTTGGACATCAATCAATTTTGTAAAGTATAACCTATGTGAACCTATAAAGTGGAAAGCAATATGATTTCTTGTCCATGGTAATACTAATCTATAATGTACCGGATAATTCTGGTCCCAGTTATACAGTTGAGCGCATAGCTGAGCTAATAAACACCTGATTCATTATCAAGCATAGGGCAGTCTGGCATTTGCTGGTTTTTCTGTGCACCTATGATTTGCCTTCTTTAGGTTCACAAGATGGCAATAATGCAGAACATTCCTTAATTTGATACCTTAACAATTAAAAATTAAATAACACAAAATGTGAGAAGTATCCTCCAATAAACATCAAACATCAACATCTTCATCAAATTAATTTTGGAATGCACCCCAAATAAAGCCTTAAATACATATTAAATCTTTTTTTAAAATTACATTCATATGCCTTGCACTTTCTATTTTCCGTATAATTTCCCAGCACATCACATGTTCACTATTGGCAACCTTATAACGGCACAATGCGATGTGGTCCAACCCTCATGAGAAAGGTGCCTTTTTGTTGATGCAGCTCTTCCTTACATTCATAACAACTTCCCTTTTCAGGGCAAGTGCAAGGCAGATCTGTGCCAGCTTTGGACATGGATGCTGTCAGGTCGTCTGCGCACGTGAGTCCAGACCATTAGCCTTGCCCTGGGAGATGGAATTTGGGGCGGCAACGCTGAAACAATGCAATGTGGGTAATTGAACCATCTAGCTACTGCAAATCACCCCTGACTATACTGAGTAATTCAGAGAAAGTCAAATACAATAAAAGGTAGACATTTACCATTTTCCATCTCCTTAACTCCATGACAAATTGTTTTTCAGACCGCAGTACTCCCACAAACTTCTGTTTGCCTCTGTGAATACTCCATGTTCTTATAAGGTGACAGAGGAAAAGAAAATGTGCCTGGCATAAGCTGAGTGAAACGGAATCCACAGTTGGTGTATCATAGTGGTTTCAGAAAAATTTTCAAAATCACCAAGGTTGTCTTTAACAAATAACAGCGGCTCCAACGCAGAATTATATTGCCGTTTTCAAGAATGTGTATTTTTCAAATGAGAATAAGGGAAATAAGAAACCTTTCATGATATGCTACAGTGCTTCTTTTCCCAATGAAGGAAACACCTATAGAGTTATGTTAGCAAAGCAATATGAGCTCATGTTTACCTTTTCACCTATAGATGGCAGTATTCAGTTAGAGATTTGGTGAAACTAGTCGTTTTAAATTGTAGTTGGCAGAAATACTGTGCCTACTGCCATACAGCTCCAGGCAGTAGGAGTAGAAAATTGCATCCTGTATCACACAGAACTTTACAAAGTATATTTAACTACCACTAAAAGGTCATATAGTGCAATCATAATCTTCTCATTTTCTACAGTAGCCGGCTCATCGCTTTTTTCTGAAACAATTTGCAGAATTTTCAAATCCACCCAATATTTTACACATGCAAATGCATTCCAGTGATATATTTTTTCTTTACTAAAATTGATGCCTATATATCTATCACTATCGCTGTTATTATCATTCCATGAGTTGTAATTGTATGTGTAGTACATAGTTTTACCTCTGCTGGCTGGCTTTTCTGTAGTTACAGAAACTGAATGTATGAAGAGAGAAAAAACAACACCTTCCCTAACCATGCCAGCAACGCTTTGTGAGAAATGTGAAGTGATACTGAGCTGTTACATTTCAACGCACTTCTGTAAAAGCAAAAATTTCACTTTGTCTGTAAAGCAGAACTGAATTACTGAAAATTACATCCTGCCTTACAAACAATACATCTCATTATTCCTTCAGGAAGTGAGCTCCCTTTGAGGGTTGCTGGTCGTCTCACCCTATAATTGGTCTAACTGCGATATAAATCAGACAGCAACCTTTCTTTGGGGTTCTTGATGCTTAATTGAACTCGGTTGAGACTTAACAATGGGCTACTTCACAGATTCCTTTTACTGAGACAGTTGGTCTTTCCCCCTATGTCTTACCATTTTTGTGTTACTGCAAAGTGCTTCTGAATATTTCACTCAACATAAAGGTGAAAGAGCTGAAGAATGTGAGAAGAAGGATTCTCTACAAACTTCTACCAGCCTGTATTAGAAAATTCACAATAAAACAATCTGTAGCCATTTTGCATCAAACAAATATAACCACATTTATTTTGAAAGTATAAAAATTCACACTATAAAGGCCACTTTTCGGGGTAAATCGACAACCTTTCTGTAAGATCTACACAGAGAAATACCTTGTCCCTCTCTGCTGGTCAAACATACAGTCCAGTTCTGTGGCAAAATAAAAGAATTGTTCTACTCCACCACAGAAAGTAGTTGGCAAAGAGCTGAATAATTTACTCAATACAGGAAAATGGCAGGAGAGTGAGAATTCCTGATTTGTACATCCCACAGAGGAGCAGGTATTCTGAGCGGTTCTCTCTCGTTTTCAAACCGGCTTACAGGCACAGCTTGACGTTACAGGCACTGATTGCCTTCTACTGGGAGACTCAAAAAATAAATCTGCAGTTGACATTCTTTACAATGGCACCAGTCAGGCCACAAGAGCATCCCCACGGAGAGAGCATCCTCTGTTTGTACAAGCAGAACGAGTCATACTGCAGACCTCGCTGCCAGAGGCCGTTTGGCTCACTGCAGATCTGGTGAGGTGTCCAGACTTTGAGTGTAGCGTTCACATTCCTACTCACTAACTGTGACGTGGTGCCCACTGAGGTAGAACAGTTGTACCAAAAGACTTATTTATAAAGTATACAAATGAGTAACAGTCACATCAATAAACTTAAGAGTGGAGTCATGGGGGGGTGGGTGGGGGGGTATCATCACATTTCACCCACGTTTTCAGCACAACTATATGTGGACCACTGACATGTCTGGTTATCTGAAATTCTCCCTTCCAAACTACTCCTGCAATTATTTCCCTTTCAGGCATAATGGCGGTTTCACACATACTTAAACTGTATTATTGCATCTACAAGCCAGTGGGAACAATTCAGTTGTGAAATAACTCGCTCCGGTGATATCGGCATGTGAAATCTATCCTTCCCACTCTCACACACACTATTCAAGAGTGCAAACAAAAAAACAGAGATAAGTCAACAAAGTCGAACTAAAGAAGACACTTGTCATGTCAGAGGGGGCACATTGCCATACAGAAAGTACAACTTGTTCGTCGACACTCCTTCCACATTGAAGAGGAATCTGTGACATCCCTTTTGAAGGCTCCTGTCTCCCCGAAGGCTGGAATGGGCTAAGCAAGCAAGGGCTAGGCTGGGCTGTGCGGTGCTTACAGCTGGACATGCAGTCCTCCGTATGGACTAGGACCAGCTGTTGTCCATCAACCCCCCCGTCCCCTTGCGGGTGATGATGCTTTCTGTCGACTTAAGGAGCCTCTCTAGACAGGGTGCGTTGATTTTGCCCGGCGGGGGGCCTCTGGGCACCAAGTCTGTCTTAGTCTGACTGTCTGTGCTGGACGACACAGCACTGTCCTGCGTTAGGTCTCTGTCTCTGGGGGACAGCAGGTGCCTGGAGCCAGCCTGGGCCTGCTCTGTTGTTGGGGAGCAGATGGGTGACGTGTGGAGCCACTTCAGGTTACTGGCAGAGTAGGCTCCAGGAGGAGTGAGGTCGGTGACTCTCAGGGCTTTGGCGCCAGCTGGGAGATCACTAATGGTGACGGGGCTCACGTCTGCGGTGGTGCTCAATGGCGATAGCTGTTGTGAAAGAAAGAAACACAGTTTAACTTCATTTATTTTTTCATTTATCATTCCGGGACAATGTCTGTTGATCAAGTGAGCCAGGGTTCTCACAGAAGGCAAATTCTGTTCATATATATATATATATATATAACCTATAATATAACTTTTTTCTCTTTTAAAGCCACTGTGAAAAGGGTTTGAATATTTCCAACTCTGGTGCCCCCCAGTGGTAGTCCTGGGAATGCTAAGAAGAATAGGCTGAACGCAACATAAACTGCACCAATTTACACTGTCACCTTCCATTTTTTCTTTTCTAGTCTTCCTTTCTGTTTCTTTAAAACAAACTAGTACACAATCAGAATAATATGAAATAATAATAATAAATATTATAATCACATATAGAGTCTACACATTATGGCTTTAAACCAGCGACCATTTACCTTTTTGGCCCCTTGGAGGAAGCACAAAAGTTGTAAACACAAGATTGACATATTTTTTCACATGGCTAATTTGTTAGCAAACAGCTGCGTATTCAGCAGACTGAGCAATATTAGCATTTATTGGAAGATGTGTTTCTGGCCACCTGGCAAATTTAAATCCAATACTCACTCTCCTTCTAGCTATGTTGTGGTCTCTCACAACTCCTGAGAAAAACATCAGGCTCTTTAGAGGCTAACTGTTCCATTATGTTCACTAGGTAGTTGCTAACTTAATCAGTCTGCTGTTTGGTGTTAGGCAGGTAGGGCACACTGGGTTTATCAGAGCTGAAAAAAGCTGCCTGCTGTGGCGAAAACAACACTGATGAGAGAGACGAGACTGCGAGCTAAAAGAAGCTAAAATACTGCTGCAGAATTGGGTGATATTTCTCTGTTGATTTGTCACCATGTACGACCCTTTTCACCTCATGAATATTAATTTCATCCATTGTTAATAGAAAAATATTGATTGATTATAGCAACATTAACTAACAGTATGATCAGTTATATAAGCTCAAAACACTTTCTTTGTAATGACTGAAAAAAATGGCACATGAAAATCCTGTTTATGGGAGGGTGCCAGGATTAGCCACAGAAAAAAAATCCTCACCAATGAAATGCAAAGGAATGTTCCAGAGTATTCTGACCTTTCTTATCTCTTTAGGGACACTCCTCCAAAATTACCTTTTCTCCTCTGTCATTGTTCTTAACGAACCTGAGACTGCAGTAAAACCTCAGAAAAAATAGCTTTTAATGCTCCATTCCCTTTCCCAGACCTGTGATTAAATAATAATAAACATTTTAGCCTCTCTTTCACTGCGTCAACACCATATGTTCTTGGCAGCAGGCCTTGTCTATCTGTAGAGTTCTTACACAACAGTTCTGCTTTTAACTTTACCTTCGGTTTCTTGGTAGGAATGACTTCCTCTGTCTGGGTGGCAGCGAGTTGGTCTTGGAGTTTTACATTAGGGAACCAGCTCTTCAGCATTTCCTCCATTTTAAGAATGATATTAATATATTTCTCCCTGAAAAAGGGAAAGACGGAGAGGTGGAGAGAAAGAGGAATATTTACTTATGCCATGATGCGTGAATCTGAGTAATCTACCAAAAATCTCGCCAGCTTCTTCTCTGAAATCTTATCTCTCCATCAAGCTCACACAGGAAATACGCAATCTTAAACAGCAAGTCAACACTTACACTCACTTAGCAAAGCCTGTGCTCCATGTGTGTGGGGAGGAAATTGTCTTAAGTACATTTCTCACATGTTTTGAGCTCACACGTGGCCTGGTGTATAGCAGTTCTGCTCGCCTCTAAATATAAACACCAATGACTGTGTGTGTGAATGTCTCCAGCAGCGCCATTCTGAACATAAACTAGTCGTGGTGACGCAGTTCTCGTTAGAGATGGGCAGCAGAGAGCAGCATCCCATTAACTCTTACCCGTCAAAACCAGATGGTAGGTAGGGATTAGCCTGTGGCATATGATCAGGACCTTCCTGCTATACTCCATTCAGAGCATGTTAAATTCATGTGAAAGATTATCCGCAACAGTGACTGCTAAAAAAAAGTCACTTTGATCCTATCTGCCATTGTGTTGCTGCAGGGGCTGCCAGCTGGCAACACAGAGCAGGCACAGGGACAGAGTGAGGGAGGGAGGAGTTTAGTCCACCTTCCAGCCTCTGCCCCAGCAGTCTGCAGGGAGGCTGCCACACCCACTCTTTGTCTCCCATATGAAGGCAGCAGCTGGTGGGAGAGGGCTCCAATTAGTCTGTGCCAAACTCAGCAACATTTACTGCTTTGAATTCAGATTAAGGGGAACATGAAGCTGCTGTTTCATTTATAAACTTCCAATGGTATCATACTGTGTTGACATGATCATAATGTGCTATTATTCTTTACACATTGTTGACCTTTATAGCAGTAAAATTTATTTTATCATTTGGTTATCCAATTAACAGAAAATAGGTTGACAACAACTTTGATAAATGATAATCACTGGTTCTAGCATTTAGAATGTGATGTGCTTTTATATCAATGTAAATGGTTAGGTTTTTGACTGTGGGTTATTGACTGTTGGTAATTAATGATTTAAAGGAAATTGAAATCAAAAACCTTGCCAACTAAGCTATGGTTTTCATAGAGTTTTTGTTTCACACATGTGAAGGGTTTTCTGTCTATCGAAATGTCAAATAAATGGCACAGGACATCAGTTTTATTAGTCATTTTTCATATATGTTTTTTCATATCCATTTTTATCAAAAAATTTAAATATTGATACCATAAAATCAGAATTTGCTATTTTATGACGTAAAACGAATGTAAAACTTCAAAACATTTAAAAATGATTGTTTTACAGTGACTTTCTCCTTTAAATGGGTGATATCATACTTCATTATACCGTCAGGCCAGGGGACAGCTAATCAAGCAGTCACAAGTGTGCTGCTCCCAGTAGAGCCTGATACATTTTTAACAAGATGCCCAGCTATAGTGAGAACCAGCCATCTCCTCAGTAAATTTATCCTGAATGTGTGGGGGTAGCAGCTCCTCGCAGGGCAACCTGCTGTGAGCCATGTGTCACAGACATGTTGGATACCACTTTGACCCACAGACAGCAAACACAATTTCCAGCTACCGTAATTGTATGCTGGGATTGAATTTATTGTAATTGTGAATCTGATCGGACTGGAAGAAATCCAGTCTTTCAGTAAATACTTGCACAGACACAACACAGGTTGTGCAGAGCACATGTGCGTCCCAAAATGCGTTTGTGGCTACAATATCATACACAGGAGATGTACTGAATGTTATAAGATGATAGAGCTCATCGTTTGATGTACAACAGCATGTGGGCCACAATGAAGACACTTACCCCATGCAGGGGTTCTGCAGGACACCCATGATCCTCTGAATCCTGTCCATGGCCACACTCTCCTGGAAACTGCTGAGTCCTAGAAAAGAAGAAAGTTGTACCATGAGCCACAGGAACTGTGTTGACAGCAGGGCTGAGTCTGTGGAGCATATGGGTTGTGTGAAATGTGTGTGTGTGTGTGTGTGTGTGTGTGTGTGAGGGAACAGACTCCTTGCCTCTGTGGCCAGGAAGTGTTAGGTCACACAAGGTTTGGGTTTGACAAAGATCCCAAATGAAGCAGTTTTCAGAGCCTGTCTGAACATGGCACACCTTCCAGAGACCCTTATAATGCCTATCAGACGACTCACAAACAGCTGCTGCTTTGCTGGAGACTGTGGCACAATATGTTCTCACTCGCCTCTGCCAAGCAGCTAGGTTACAAAGTAGTCTGAAGTGTGACATTGCTCTTAAAAAACAACATTAAAATGTGTTTTTCTTAACTGCTTAGTGGACTTTTACCCTAAATGAGCCCGATTATAAAAGATACACACACACACGAAATACTTGATGTTACTTGATAGTCTTACAACAATACATGTTTCAGACATCTCGCTCTCAAATCTCAGGGACAAGTATTTCATAAAGAGTGGCACGCTGTCGATCCAGTCTTTTGCTGAGACACAAGTAAGACAGGAGCATGGAGAGACAGACGGAGAGACAGGGGTGCAGACTTAACTAAGAAACAATTGTGTTTAATAGAGATTTTTCTGAAGATAAAAACAGAAACGATATTAAATGTCCGACTTACGTTCTCTGTATCTCCCCGAACGAAGGCCACTCAAGATAGATGACAGCGGATGAATGTAGCATTGTAGCTCCATGCACTGAAAGAGAAAACAGATTAGTTTGTAGGTGATATCTCTGTCAAACCCCTTTTGAAAAGCTGATATCAAACCACCTTCCATAAACTGCTGTTCATTTTAATATAAAAGTTGCCCAGCATGATTTAGATAACCCCTGACTCCCCCTACTGTTGTGTTGATTGACTGAGTTTGACATATGACAGAATGACTCTAGTTGTTCAGAAAAGCATGACGAATTTTGTTTATAGAGTTACAGGGGAGTGTCATCTTTACTGGAAAATGTCATGCATTAGACACTGTAAAGCTAGCAGACGAGGGCGGACAATCTAGGTGATAGGGCATGCTCTAGTTTTGCTGACACTGTCAACCACCTCATGTGGGCAGGCAGGCATAAGTCACAGAGGTGCTCACCTTGCTGCTGAAAAATATTTTTTTCTCTGACACATTGGAAATGAGCTGCCGTTCCTTGTGACCCTCCTCTGTGGAGCTGTGAGGTCTCTTCAGTGCTTGCTGAGTGTTCTTGCCATTCGTTTTTTCTCCTTGTTGTGTACTACACAGTCCAATGGTGCTGTCCCATGTCTCCGTGCAGCTGGGGGGAGAGCCCCGACTGGAGGCCTCCCTGACCTCGCTCCAGTTACTGACGCCCTCCTTCACCTCGCTGCTCCGATGGCAGCTGCTGTCAGACGGGCCCAGGTGTGACGGGGCGCTGGGGGATGGAGGAGCCTCTGTCTGGCTGTGCTTTCTAGTACAGTCAGACTCCTGTTCGCTCTCGTTGTCCTCATTGTCACTAGCCAGCCAGTCAATGGAGTTGTCCGAATCTGTAGCAGACATCCTCGGCTGCAGACTCTAACTAGCACTGACCATCACTGACCTGACAGAGAGAAAGTCACGGTTACTATAAGTCAACAATACAGAAAGGCGTAAAAAACACCAGGTGCCACAGTGATGAAGATGAGATACTGTAGCTAAAAAGTAACAAATTCCAGTCATATAACAGATTAAATATATGTAAAAAAAAAAAAAAAAAATACCCTACTGAAGTATCCTTGGGCAAACACAGCAGGTTAGTAAAAACAAGCATGAATAAACACAGAGACACAGCAGAGCACTATGAGCAGATGGTGGCAGTGAGACCACAGTTGTTGAGACCACAGTGACCTGTTTGTTTTGCAGATGCAACACCTGAGCCAGTAAACACGGGCTAGCCACTATCAAAAGCAAACACCAGACACAGTGTCCACAGTGACACTGTGAAGTCCTCAAGCATTCAGCAACTTTGTCTCTCACAGTTACGGTCATCCACATCATGACGTCACACAAGAACAAATTTCGACATTTTACAATCAACCAGTTTCAACATTCAGGCTCCATCAGCTGGCCTGCCAGCTGCTACCATCACAGTCATTCATAAACATTGTTGGTGTGTTTATGCAAAGGGGGGCAGGGGTCTGCCACCATGACGACCAGTGCCTCAGACTGCAGACCTCCCATCCACACAAGTGACACATGTGGGGGGACTGGCACATCTCTCTAACATGTTTCCTGAGTTGTTACTAGATCAAAGCACAAGGATTATTTCTGGTGTTTTGACTGGTTAACGCCTGTCATGTTTCATGTCTCCAGTGAAATTTGAGGGTCGGAGAGTAATTGTCTCCCTAGTTCTTTGTCTCAAGATGACCACCTTCTGATCTTATTGTTAAAGAGGTTGGGTGGAGCAGAGATTTACTGATTTTACAAGCTCTAGCATAACACAAACAGAGAAGACCAAAAAAAAAGACATGCATGTTTCTGATTACAGGTTATAGAATGGCTTCTGGGTAGCAGAGACCACAGCTGACCAGTTTCATTGAAAACAAAAACGGTGTGCAAAGAAAATGTTTGCACAGTGGCTGGGCAGCCACACAACAGGGGGAACAGCTGTAAAATATACAATATCTACATATTGATAGCTTGGA
Source organism: Micropterus dolomieu (assembly GCF_021292245.1). Lineage (NCBI taxonomy): Eukaryota > Metazoa > Chordata > Actinopteri > Centrarchiformes > Centrarchidae > Micropterus > Micropterus dolomieu. Next base: position 16,078,005 of record NC_060171.1, on the reverse strand, counting down.
ATTATACAGTATCAAGATTCAAGATGTTAGGCATAAAAGATTTGATTAAACAAAAAAAAAAACGTCAGATGGGCCAAGTGGCCTATAAAGTTACACAAATGTCAAATATGTAGAACTAAATGTAGAACTCTCTCTCTCTCATAATATATATATATATATATATATATATATATATATATATATATATATATATATATATATATAATGTCTATATTACATAAAAACATATTTCCAATTTTCAATCTAATTGTAATACATTTTAATACATAATACGAATTAATCTTAATAAAGAAAGAACATTTTTGTTCAAGTGCAAAGTCAATCAAACTTTGTAGAATATTATATTGTATAACATGCATATATCATATCATATATGGTATAAAGTGAGTGCCATTACTTCATTTTAGCATTGATTTAATTTAATTCTGTTATAAAACAGCGTGCACATACCACACTCCGGGGCCTTTGAATGCACCACATGGGATTGCAATCTTACAGTGTTTTCAGTTTACAGAAATTCAGATAGCCGCGGTCCTACTTGGCTACTCGGCTTGTCTATGTCTCCATCTACCTGTGTAGGTGGGGCACATGATACCCACCACTTCACACATAGGCTGCACACTATAATTTTAAAAACCGGTGATAGACATGAATTATATGAGTAATCCCCTCATCCAGAGATCAAACATCTCTGCCTTTACCGAGAGAAAAGTAACAAAATGATAAAGTGAGTACGAACTCCGCCTAAATTCAGGTTTGAAATCAGTTGGGTAACGTTAACAGACACAATAGACTTCCTCATCAGTCATAGTAAATTTGGCAGCTTGCACTGTTAGATTATATAAAACGCACACAGGAATGATTATCATTGTCACGCCTTCATCTGTGACAGTATATCATTAATCCTTAAACACAAATAACTGTTTGCGTATTTGTCATCATCACGTCTGCGTCAAATTCCTGTGGATGATTTTTAAAATAATTTTAAAAACCATCATCACCTCCACTCACATACAACCAGTGATGTTTATCAGCATGGGCCTGGTGATTAAGATGAGATGCGGATAACGTACCTTCCCAGGATGGAGCGGCTGGTTAAACTCCCCGGTTGTTAGGCGGTAAATCCAGCAGTACTGTCGCGGGCAGAGAGCAGCTGATGTGTGCAGGACGTGCGGTGTGTGAGTGGTGAGACGGTACAGCCAGCGATCGGCCCGTGTTGCTTCTCCCAAGGCAACGTGTCTGGGAGGGCGGGATTAGCGGGCACCGGCTCTCCCATTTGCTCCTCCAACGCCCCCGACTGACAAATCGGCTTCTTCTCTCCGTGCAGCCGCGGAGCAATAGGCGAGCACGGTTTACATATGCAAATGACATGGAAATGACACAAACACGTGGACACGCGGATCGGTTTCATTTCAGAAGCTGGGGCGAAAAAGTCAATCCAGGGCTAGTATTGGTCATTCTCAAGGCATTCTTCCTCATTATATCATCTGGACGACGATGCCTGACGTGTGGCATGTCAGTAACCCGAGCAGCCTGGTTAAAAAGCGACGTCAGCAGTTTCAGCAGTTAGCTACTGTGATGGTTCATGTAGGAGTTTGCTCAAGGACACTCCAGCAGACTATATTGAACATGGACTGTCTGGCCACCTGGTCTAGACATTCATTTTCCTAAATTTAGTATAAGTGGTGAAGGAAGTATTTAGATCATTTAGGTCACTTATGTAAAAATCACATTAAAAATACTCAACAAACAACAACATGTGCTTAAATCATCAAAAGTAAAAAATATAATATAAACACATTAGACTGTGGTATAACATGTCACTGTTATATTATTATATCATTGGATCATTACTCTTGACAGTAATGTGAGCAGTAATGCTATAGCTGGCCATGGTGGAACTAATTTCAACTGCTTTAAATACTTTCTGTGTAACAGTGTATCATAATTTAAACACTTATAATATGTTTTGTATGTATAAGTAACTACTAAAAACACAATGGGTTAAAAAGTACAATAATACCCACTGAAAATGTTGTGGAGCTGAAGTATCAAATGGAAATACTCAAGGAAAGTATGCATTTCAACATTTTACTTGAGCAAATGTACTTATTTACTTTCTGACACTCGAGTTCATCTCTAAATTTGCAAGTATTTGAGTCCTGAGCAGTCTGTGAATTGTGAGTGATACATTAACATGAATTATGATCAAATCAATTAGTCATTATTTCATGGTGCTCATCTTTAGAAACTCCAGTCTTTAAAGCCTAATAAGTAAACTGTCTGTAATAGAAGATTGAACCGCATCTGCTTATTTGTTTTTTTGTTTATTTTGGACACACTGACGGTAAAGGCATGACTCAGAGGACCTCTGTTTGACTCTCTGAGAGGGTGGGATTAGGGAGCGCTCTGTCAGAGGCCAGACGAGGATCCTGAGCCTGGAGCCAGTGAGTCACGAACCCTCTCGCAGCAAACGTGATCACGTGCGTCTGGTTGACACCCACTCAAAAGGCATAACCAGCCTCCTCTCCTCGTCTCCCTCAGTTGGCAACGAGGACAAACAGAATTTGAAACAACACATTTCTTCAGAGTGAACAGGTCACATGTGAAAAGGCAATGTGAAATGTTTACAGAGCCAAAGACGCTGTCCAGACTGGGTGCAAATCTGTCTTGACATAAAATGTAGATGGACTTCTTGGACTGTCTTCTGTGCTCTCTATAATGAGCCTGTACCACGGTAATTAGACTTTAAGAGCATTTTGTGGTCAAGTGATCATAGAGGAGCGTATTTAGCTACTTATGATTTATGTGCTACTGTCAGAGTGAGGAGCAGGCAGGACAAGGGCACTGGCAGCGCAGGGTTCTAACTGACTTTAATCATATCCTGCTGTGAAGAATGCACTGCAAAGACACCAGAGCACCCATAAAGCCGGTTGAGGTGACACGCCTGCTGGCACAGTGAGCCACTAATGTTGAATTTTAATTGTTCTGCAAGACGCCGAGATCTTTTAAACATCCCATAAACACTCTCCCGTCGTTCTGCTCCCCAGGCCCAGATCCTCCGGCGACCCCAGACTTTGTGACAACTGAGAGCTTCCCACAGATTCCCAGCAAACTCTCATTTCCTTTTTTTGTCTTCAAGGCTTCCATGTTGCTGTGGAGAGTACATCACATCCCCTTCAAAGTACAGGAAACAGACATCCAAATTATATATTTTTTTTTTGGACCAAGGAAATATTTCAAGCACATGCATGCACTAGGCCTACTTCAAACTGCACGGGCACAGTATGAAAGGTGAAAACAGTGTCTGCATTTATATAAGTAACAGATTAGCGCATCTACTCTATCGTCTCTTGCTGAAAGTGATTTTCAGTGTTTAATTGGAGATTGTTTACTGAATATTTCAGTAAATCTTCTGAGTGATCTCCGGGAATGTTTATGTATTAACAATAATCCGGCTCCAATCAGTTGCTCTGCAATTTGTCATCCACATAAAGAACAACGGCAGCAATTTTGCCATCTCCTCACAAAGGGAAGTCTTTTATCAGCGCGTTCTCCTGTCAGAAGCCGAGATGAGTCACACAAACACAAAACTGGCACTGTTGTTTTCAATTTGTCAGAGAGGCTGGCTGATTCTGTATCCAACAGAAACTGGATGTCTCCTGCTCTCATTCATAAAAAATAAAAGCCAAATCAGGGCCTCACGCCCACTTTATTATAGGGCATACACGGAACATCTGCCTTATGCCGTAACTTTTAGAAGCACATGTGCGTGGGTGACCATCAGTGCCACACCTCATCCTATGGGCCGAGAAAGTTTGGAAGCCCTGTGGCCTGTTGGGGGTTTCATGCATGTGTGTACAGTTTAGTGTGAGACATTGCAAAATCTGTTTCTCATTTTCAGACAAGATGACGTGTCTAACGCAATAGCTAGCCACTGAATACACTCACTGGAGTGTGAAGGGCTCGCTGATAGCCTCAGTTGACCCTCGTCTCACATGCATCGTGTAAAGTGAGAGAACGTGTGCTTACCTGCAAGTATGCTGCAAGGGGATAGGGGTGTAAATGTGAGAGTGTTTGGGTGCTGCTGGCAGCGGCACATGTTTGTGTGTGTCTTGTCTTACTAGCAGCTGTCCCCTGCAATGAGCTGTGTATATGACTCAGCTCCGTGTACCCTGGCTTTAGGCCATATGCTGTCCTGAATCCAAATCTGGACCTTATAGTGACGTGTGTGTGTGTGTGTCTTACCATGTCTGTGTGTGTGTGTGTGTGTGTGTGTGTGCAGCATTTACACTGTGCAGCGTGTCGCTAAATTGGGACACCAATCAGCAGGCTTTCCACAGAATTGTTCACATTATAGCTGCTCGCCACTAAAAGCCAGATTGTAACCGAGGCCCAGGTTTTGGTTTGAGCTCGGAGGGAGGAGATGGAGGAGAAGACCGACTGGAATGTTCATAACTGTGTTAACGACAATTAAAGCCACTGCGAGGACCACAAATGTAAACACAAACATGTGAGCCATGATGACGGTGTGGATCAGAACTTAAAGACACATGCGTTGCAGGGGCACAATTTATAGCATCATTTGTCCTGCAAAGTGTAAAGCCTTGGACAAGCCTTCTCTCATCTTTCGAAATATAAATTGCACTCATCAATCTATTTGAAACAGAACTTTGTAGCTTGGATCTAAGCCTCAAAGTTTTTAAGCACACAAAACACTCCAAATGCCCTTGTTTCATGCTGGCCTCCACATAATGTTCCACATGACAGAAAACCTGAACTCATCATGGACTGAATCTAAACAAGTGTTTCTTGCATAATGTAGGGCAAAGCGTCACTGAGTCTGTAACTCTTGTTAAACGTGGTAAGAAAACATGTCTTCCACTTTTCACTAGTGCAGCTCACACCTACAGATATGTCATCCTGTTACAGTAAATGCTAGTTCTGCAGAGTTAACCCCACCCACACACCAGAAATGTGACTGCTCGTAGTGCGGGCACGCAGCAGCTGTAGTGGTGTGGGCGCGCGCGCGCGCGTGTGTGTGTGTGTGGAAGGGGGGTGATACTGGATGCATTTTTGTGACTTTAAAGGGCTGGACTTCCGGCACCCCTTCATGTACCCTCCCTCTCCCTTTGTGGCTTCTCCCCGGTCCAACTCCACTCAGTCACATGCGCTTCACTCAGAGAGAAAGCTCTCTGACCATTTTCCACACACAGTTCACATGCAAGCAGTTGAGAATGTCTGGCAGCGAATCACTCTCAAATCTGTGTGTGTGTGTGTGTGTGTGTGTGTGTGTGTGTTTATACTCTCTCTGCAACGTCTGAACGGCTGCCAGAGCAGCTCAAACGACAGTGGGATATCTATCTGCAGGGCTGAACATTACATGTGACTGGGGTATATTTTAACTGGGTTATGTAAGTGCTCCAGCCTGCGCTCTCCACGCACAGATGAGGAGGGCTGAGCATGATGCAGAGGACTGTGAGCTCACCACAAGCACTGCCTTCGCAACACATTGAATAATTCCTTCACTCGGCTAGTTCCAATGCATATTTCACAGAAACTGACTTTTCAGTATCGGTTTCCACTTCAAAAAGTCCTTTTGAGATCGACTCTACTCTCTTGTGATTCATAGTTATTGCAGCTTATCTTTGCCATCAGCAAATGTGTTCACATTGATTTCTGATGATGTAACATTTTGAGCTAGTAGTAGTGTAACATAATCTTAACATGAAGGTTAGAGTTACATAAGGGGATTTGTGAGATTGATTGAAAAAATACAAAGGAGTCAAAAAAGTGAACCTCACACACGCACAGCTCTACTCACACTTTTTCTGTCAGGGGAGATTTATCTGAGGGTTATGATCATGTGGCATGAAATAAGCAGATAACTGGGTAGTCATTACATGTTGACGTGATACAGACACTTCTTGAGAGGTTGATGAAGTCTTTTCTTGAGGCTCCCCGTAGAGAGCTGTTGGAGATTGCTGACAACAGGCTAGCCGCCAAATCTATGTCCAATGCCGAACTACCCACGCTCCCTCTGCTAGCACTTTTATGGGATCATTATGTGGGCGTTTTAGTGTGAGATCCTATCTAGAAGTGATGCGATATGGGCTGATAATTTCTTAGTAGGCAAGCATCCAGTCCTCACTTGGAGAGGAGCTGATGATCACAGCGCTTTCACATGCCAGAGCAGAGTTTTGACCTGAGACGTGCACTTCCCGAATGACAAACGCCATTATTTTAGGACTATCGTAAACCTCAGATGCACAGGGTCACCTAAGATATCTTTTGTTTGTTTCTTATCATGCTTTATTTATTCTGTCTACGTTGCTTCACCTGATCCGTTTCATGAGCAAAGTCAAATTTGGGTTTAATGAACCTGTATGCGTTGTGAATTACAGAAACCCAAAATTATGCAATGCCTGCTTGTCCTTGGTTGTGTAATTGTGTGAAGACACCAAATTTTCAGATGTTGAAAATATTAACATATCTTCACACAATCATTTGTTGTTGTTTTTTTATTTTCTTCTATTTTTTGTCACCGTCTTGTGCTTTGGAGAAACACTTCTATAGCAATAAACGTGGCAGTTACAGACAGACACACGGGAGCTGTGCCATGAATAAGCTCTGAACTTGTTGTAATCTAAGGTTTCTTTTGACAATCTATTAATTAGCCAATTATTTTCTCAATTAATTGTTTAGTCTATAAAACATCAACAACAGAAAATTGGGGGGCCCTTATCCAGGATGCAGAATTTCAGAGTGCAGTTTTACTTTGCCTCATAGCCATACCTCAGAGTAGCACACACGCATTAGTCACCCATTCAGAGTTACTTTACAGTGTGGTTAAAGAGTCAGTCCTCAGAAATTTCCACCCAGAACATATCTTTAATAGCGGGGGCTGTTTGTGGCGAGCACGTGTCCTTGGCCCTGCCCCAGGTGTGAGGTTTCTGCTTTCCTTACCAATAGGAACAGAAACCCTTCAACGTGGGCTTAATGGTTTTTTTTCTTTATCATTATGCTGCTGCTGCAGTCATACACTTGCATAACGTTGTGAGGCCCACATTAGGACCACGGCTCTTTTGTTTGGATGTCATCCCAACTTTTTTTAAATGAAAAAGTACCTGGCATTTCTCCAGCCTTCTTCTGAAGAGCAGTGCTGAGATTCAACAGGGGCCACAAAGAGGAGTTTGCTTCTACTCCACCACATCTTTGAAACAGAAACACAAGATGGCACTTTAAGTGGTGACTGTACCCTATACTTAGCAATAGGACAACAAATGGACCTGCTCTTATGCATGAGCTGAAATGAGGCCATACACGTCTACATGTCTTTCAAATCTCAACAACAGACATTTACAGTAAAGCCTTCCTGCATAATAACATGCACACTGAGTATTCAAAGTCATTTAAAATCCTCTGCCTTCACGGGAAAATGTTTACCGGTGAAGTGGGGATGAGGCTGAATTAATGCAACAAAACGATTCTGATTTGAGTTAGTGGTTCGCATGAGGTAGTGAGGTAGGTGATTCTCATGAGAGAGCTGGACAGTGAGAGAAAAGCCTGGAGGGTGAGGTTAGATAAGACGAGGGGGAGGACAGGTGTCAAAGTGTGCTTGCTACTGAAAGTATATGTGGAAGAAGCATGAAGGACCTGAGGGACTGAGGGTCTGACTTGCTGCTGTGGTGTCCAGAGATCGCCCCGTTGTAGCTCTGTGCTTATTCTGGCATACACGTGACATTCTCTCTCTCTCATTCCCCTGCCCCCAACTTTCTCTCTTACACAAACACAAACACACACACACACACACACACACACACACACACACACACACACCTCTTCTAACACTCTACATACAGAACACTGATCTTGTTCCTGCCCCCTCACTAGCCTTTCTCACATTTGTACATTCCCTTTCCTAATTCCTTCAGTGATCTTCCAGTCACCTCAGCCATTTTTGCCCATCATTGCATCATCCAATCTTACCCCGAAGTACACACATGTGCAAACAGCCGCATCCTTCCTTCATGTGATTTTCAGCATGATGACTTCATAGAATGAAGCCTCTGCTCCCAGTATTTGATCTGCATTTGAAAATTCAGCATGCAAAGGAAAGCTTGATTCACAGCCTTTCTTGCAATTTCCCTTTTGAGGTACATTTAGTACAACCTGAAGGGCTGGATGATTCAGATAGCAATTTCTGCTGCAGCTGCTGCTAGCTAATATAATAAAAAAAAATTGTCATCTTTATTTAGTCAAAGTGTCTGCTGTTGGCTTTAACTTTATTTTTAGAAAAATCAGAACTCATTACACCAAATTCAGTTGTCTGCTTTTTATTTTATTTTTTTAAGATTTACACAAACATCAATAAATTAATCTGCCATGACTCCATCTGCATGTCAAATGGAAGCATGGAAGGATGAATGGATGGAACAACTAAACAGTGTTTACTTAGTCGTGGGAATCGCCATAATCCTGTCACACTAACTTTAATGACAATGTAAATATTTGAGCAGATGTTGGATATTACATTCATAATACACAGCCTACACCAGTCACATGCTTCCAGGACACTTACTGTACTTATGAAGAAGTTAAAGGAAGGTATTAAAACAAAAGAACATTTGAAATAAGGGAACAGTAAGATGTTGCTAATGCTTACTTCAGAGTTTTTATTGGTGTTTTGCCTCAATTTCAGGGTCTTACTAAATTAGTGATTGTTAATTGAAAAATTATTTTGCCACACTCCATCTTTGGGTGTAATTAATCTTTGTTCTATTTTGACTAGCTTACCACTGATTTATGTTACATGTTCACATGTGCATTAAAGGCAGGACCAAAGAAAAAAACATGATTAATTGTCATATTTAAAGAGCAATCTTAAACTTTATTTTACTCCATAATATATTTATACAGATTATGGAGGCCCTAGACCAGTGATACTCAATTTTTCAAGTTTACTCTCAAGTTACTCAAGTTTAGTGGGCCAGATGGGGGGCCAGGTGGCCTGTTGACCATTTTCTAATTCACAATGAAAATAAACTGATTCATACTGGGATTTGTATACCAATTAGTAAATGTTCACTAATGTCCCTTGGCTGTTATTTGGGAAGTTGCATATTAGCCTATCAGCAATCTGTGCACAAACGGTTGATTTCTGCAAAACGTTCACCTACACCTGACCCGCGTGCCACAAGTGTGGCCTCAGGCCTTCCTGCCAAAAGGCCTTTCTAACACGTGGTTAACGTAAGTTTGGTTAGGTTTAGTGGCCTATGAACTAGGTGTGGAAAGTGTGGGGTGATCCAGGTTGTCTGGTGAGGAACAGTTGCGTGTGTTTACTCCTCCATCTCTCCAGAGACATTAACTAGGTCAAGCGCAAATTAATCTGCCAACAGTCTAAAGAGTAGTGGTGACAGGGGTAGGGAGGGAGTTGGTGGAGCAGGGATTCTCTGGACTTTGACAAATCTCATAGTCAGGATGAAACTCCTATACCTAATTTTAGCTCAAACCTCCCCATGGCTCATTAACTTTCCAAGGAGGAATGAATTCATGCAGCATAGGTTGGAGCCCAGCTCAGCGGGATCTTGGTTAAACAGTTTAATGGTCAAATGGCTAATTATGTATAGTCACAATCTAAGCCAATCAAGGACACTCGATATTACTGCATTAAAACCATGTTTTCTGTTCCCCTAAAAGCACAATGTATGTTTTTGTGCATGTGAATCTACTACTACTGGTGATTTCATACTGTGTTGGCGGGAGTTCAACTGAGTTAAGCCCACCTACTCTGTGGTATTTTCGTTTAGTCAATAAAACAAGACCTTGTGGTGAGACTGTGGGTTAATTTTTTTCCAGATACAGCTTCTCAACTTCCTCTGTTTCTGCCATCGTGATAGTATTCCCCTTTGTAAATGACAAGACAATGAAATAGCAAGGCACATTTTAAAACAATACAGAAAGAACAACAGCAGTATGTTGCATATTTAAACAATGTTCTAATACATTAGGAACATGCAAAGGAAACCATATAATTATGTAAGGGGCCATTACATTACATTACATGACGTAATGGAAACGAACATACATTTTTTACATTATGGAACGTATACCTTAGACACATGGGTATGGTGGTAAAAGAGTGTGGATGAAAGGGAAATAGCCTCAAAACATAACTAAGCAAAATGATTTCCGCCAAATGTTTTAGGCTAAGTCACTCACCCTTTCCACAAGGTCAGTAGGTTCAGGGTGTCACAGATGGCTGAGCCCAGGAGCCCAGGAGCTGGTATTACTTAGCAAAAAGAAACAGCGAGGGG